>NW_022436964.1:11278973-11500647 GCF_009761245.1 Sapajus apella
TTTTTTTTTTTTTTTTGAGACGGAGTTTCCCTCTTGCTACCCAGGCTGGAGTGCAATGGCGCGATCTCGGCTCACTGCAACCTCCGCCTCCCGGGTTCAGGCAATTCTCCTGCCTCAGCCTCCTGAGTCGCTGGGATTACAGGCACGCGCCACCATGCCCAGCTAATTTTTTGTATTTTTAGTAGAGATGGGGTTTCACCATGTTGACCAGGATGGTCTCGATCTCTTGACCTCGTGATCCACCCGCCTCGGCCTCCCACAGTGCTGGGATTTCCAGTTTCACTTCTAATTGAAATTATTTGGATCTTTTTTCTTGGTTAATCTTGCTAATGGTTTATAAATGTTGTTTATATTTTAAGATAACTAGCTTTTAATTTCATTTACCTTTTGTATTTTTTTGTTTCAATTTTATTTAGTTCTAGTCTGATCTTTGTCATTTATTTTCTTCTGCTGGCTTTGGGTTTAGTTAGCGGCAGAAGTCATACAAAAATAAATAATTTGGAAGGTTTTCTTTTCTTTCTTTCTTTTTTTTTTTTTTTTTGGGATAGAGTCTCTCTCTGTCACCCATGCTGGAGTGCAATGGCATGATCTCAGTTCACTGCAACCTCCACCTAGCAGGTTCAAGAGTTTCTCATGCCTCAGCCTTCCAGGATCTGGGCTTACAGGTGCACACCAATCTGCCCAGCTAATTTTTTGTATTTTTAGTAAACGTGGGGTTTTACTATGTTGGCCAGGCTGGTCTCAAACTTCTGAACTCAAGTGATATGCCCACCTTGGCATCCTAAAGCTTGGCAGGTATTTTTCACGTGTGTTTTCCTTTCCTTTGTGATCTTCAAAACACCAGCTGCACTTGAATTTAGATAGTGGTTATGGTTCACAAATTTTGTAAGTATATTCTGTCAAATTTAAAGTCTGATTATTTGCCAGACATTGCAATGAAGTGATTTTCTGCTTTGGCAGTATCCAAAATAATTAGGCTTTAAACATTTATCTTTCACTATTAAGTAGCCTCGTACACTAAACTTATCACACCCTTTTAGTGAGGGAATAATTTTACAGATCTCTTCCACTGTGTTGTATATAATATAGTAAGAATGAATGACGTTTTTTTCCAACACCAAATCTGTGTCAGTCAAAGTTCTCCAGAGAAACAGAACCAATAAGATATGTATACATAAATATGACAAGGATTTACTAGGGGAATTGGCTCGCACAATTATGGTGGCAAAGAAGCCCCATGAAAAGCTGTCTGCAAGCTGGAGAGTCTGGGATGGATGTAGAATGGTGCATTTCAAGTCCAAGGCCTGAGAACCAGGTAAGTCTAAGGTCAAAAGCCTTGGGACTAAGGGACAAAGTGGGGTAAGTTGTTGAAGCCAAAGACTGAGAAGTCTGGAGGTCTATGTCCAAAGTTGCAGAAGAAACGTCTGTCCCAATTCTTACAGAGAGACCAATTTGCCTTCTTCTGTATTTGTTGACTCTGAGTCCTGGCCTACTGGATGGTGCCCACCAACATTGAAGGCAGATCTTCCCTATCTAGTCCACTTAGCCTCAAACACTAATCTCTGGAAACAACTTCACAGACACAAACCTGTTAATGCATTACCAAGTTTTTAGGTATTTCTTAATCCAGTCAATACCTAAAATGGAGTCTACAAGTCTATTCTTTGACAACTTTCTACTCGTACACGACTCCTTAAACCATACTTAATTTTCAAATGAATACAATAACAAGGTAATAGTTCCACCTAACATGGTGCAACATGATGCAACTGTACTGTGTAAATGCAAAAACACATTAATTAGGGATTTTAAGGGATTTCTGATCATTCAGGGTTTCAGGGTTCAAAATTGTGTGCCGGGATTATGATTGGCACATGGTGTGAGTAATAAATGGACTCAGTATTCCTGTAACATCTAAACTTTCCTAGTATAGAAATTTATTTTTAAAAGTGCTTCCATCTCTTTTATATTTCCTATATTTTCTACGAAATTTAACACCATTCTGTTTGATGTATAAATCTTTTAAATTGTACATTCTAATCTGTATCAATTTAAAATCTTCTTCTTCTTTTTTTTTTTTTTTTTTTGAGATGAAGTTTCACTCTGTTGCCCAGGCTGAAGTGCAATGAAACAATCTCAGCTCACTGCAACCTCTGCCTCCAAGGTTCAAGTGATTCTCCTGCTTCAGTTTCCTGAGTAGCTAAGACTAGAGGCACATGCCACCAAGCCCAGCTAATTTTTGTACTTTTATTATAGATGGGGTTTCACCATATTGGCCATGATGATCTCGATCTCTTGACCTCATGATCCACCCACGTCAGCCTCCCAAAGTGCTGGGATTACAGGTGTGAGCCACCGTGACTTGCTCAGTTTATATTTTCTATTTGTGTATATTGGTTCATGGCAGTAAGTTGAAAATTGTCTGAATCTTTGTTCTTTCACTACTCAACTTGATCTTATAGAATGTTCTTAAGGTTTAGTGGCCATTAAATATCTTACAGTAATGCTATTTTTTAACTTCAAATTTTAGACATTGTATGAAAGAGAAATTCTTTCTGCCCTTTGGAAGAAAAATTAGTAGCAATTTACTGACCAGGAAAAATAACACTTAAAAATTGTTTTAAAGAATCATTCAAATTAAGACAAACATGAGTATGTAGAATTACATTAAGGGACTATATGAAGATATTATGTACTCTTATGCAATGAATTTTTTGTTTTTTTTATCCTCTTATATTGATTATTAGACTTATATTTGGGCATCACAGAATGTTCATTGGCCTCAAGAGCACAGTTTCTAAAATTCATCCTTAAATTTTCTAATGATATTTTCTTGATCTCAAGTTTTGTGATTTGGAAGTATGTTCATGTCATGGAACTATATGGTCTAAGTCATTTTACAATATTGTGACAAAAGGACTAGTGGCTATTTCTTTGTTTTACAGGAGAAAAAAAGTACCCAGAGATTCTACCAGTATCAAAATTACCAATCACAATCACAAAAAGCACAACAAACTTTCATTACTATATTTACAGATGTCACACACATGGTATGGTTGTATCTAATTCATTAACCAAATCAAAATATTTCATGAAAATCATATAAGGATAGACCTTCAAATCCTAAGCAAATCTGGTCCACTGGATCCTGTATGAGCTTAGGTAGCATCTTGTCTTGAATTTGATATCAACTTGCTTTATATATGTGTATTTTTAACATGTTTAACCAAATAATATGGAGCAGGATTGATATCTACATTTTTAAAATCCCACACATCACATTATAAGCCATTATATATTCAGTACAGATTTGAAGAAATAGTTGTGAAGCTAAATTCAAGGGTAAAATTTGCATATCATGATTTATTTCTAAAACGTTTTCATCTGCTTATATTAGAACTACTAATAAAAATTTTAAAATGACTAATATGAATTTCTAATACTTGCTTTTTTCTGTACAAAATTGTTTGATACATTTATTAATGAGCCACAAAATGTCCAAAGAGTAGACTTTCCAAAAGACAAGCAACAGCTAAAGATCTACAAGCTAGGTAAGCGATTATAAAGAGATACATGTAAATCATTAACATTTGCCTGTAATAGTCACAGGTGTCTTCATTAAAATACCTTTTTAATGATCAATTTATGTTGTTGGAGACTGTATGGAAGTACACATCTAAGTACTCACATAAATTCCTAACTAGTTTCCCTTCCAAAAGCCAATATTCACATTGCTGCCACGTTGCCCATCTTTAACAGTTTTCTTCATTACTGAACATAAATCAATTGAAAGATTGCTATGTGCAACGCACTGTGTCAGAACTTAAGGACAATAAAAAGCATAATAAGACATAGTTCTTGCCTTTATTAAAGTAGTTCAATATGCTACCATTTTCTGGGAACTCTCAGTTTCTTATCTGTAAAATAATGATTTATAATAGCACCTACTTGCTACCTCATTCATTCACTCATTCATGTGCTCAAATCATTCTTAATTTTTTTTTATAGCACTAGTGTATGACAGGCACTGTTTTTTTCATTCTGAAAATAACAGTGACTAAGAGAGGTAAAATCCTTGACATTGTGAAATATAATCAGGTGAATAAAACAGACAATATTCAAATAAGTAAAGTAAATATAACATACAATATAGGATATAGATAAATCCTAGGAGAAGTCAGGCCAAAGTTTAGATATTAAATACAAAAGAGAGAAAATGCTTCAAAGCTAGGAGGCCCCTCTAAATGATACCTAAAGGAAAGGAGGAAGCAAGCAATGATCACCTGCATATGAGGGATATTTCAAACAGGACAGGAAACTGCAGTGGCTCAGAGACAGGAAAATGCTCAGTATGGTATAGTCTAATTGAGAGACAAATGGTAAGTCAGGACAGCAGGAACAGGAGGACTGAAAGGGAAAGTGATGGAAGATGAGGCCAGAGTTATAAGCAGAGCCAGCTCCCACAGGGCCTAAAGGGCCATAGTTAGGGATTTGGATCTCAGTCTAAAGGAACTGGTAAGTCACTGGAGGGCTTGGAAAAGAAACACTTCATGATTTCATTTATTTTTCTTAAAAGGTCACTTATGTTGATATGTGTAGAATAAGCCATAGAAAATGTATCAGTTGGAGTCACTGTTGGGCACAAATGACACACTCATATTGGCTAGTTTGAGAATAACGTAGTAATAGGGCTGTTTACAAAGATGCAGCCAATCAGCAAACTATAGTGCATCAAACCAAGGCCAGTAACTGGGAGATTTTTACCACTCCTAAAACAAAAAGAACAGGGAATGAAGATGCTAGTGAATTGAGGAGAGAAAGACTTGTGCTCCTAAAACAAAAAGAACAGGGAATGAAGATGCTGGTGAAATGAGGAGAGAAAGACTTGTGTGAAGAAGGGAGTCTGATAGACCTTATATTCAGGACCTGGTCAACCTGAGGTCACTCATCTTGGAATGATCCTGGGATTAATCTCTCCCTTTACATCCCTTTTATCCCATAACTTTCACTGATGCCCTCACCCATGCCTGGTTATTGGCCAAACCAAATGCAATTTAGAATGCAAGGGAGCCTAATGATGCATCCATTCAGGTCAGCCTCAGGAGACACAGGGCAGGGCAAAGAGGCTGATGAAAATATGTGTAGAGGAAAACAGAAGTTAACCAGCATTAGGGCAGAATTGGAGAAGAAGACCTAGTTATAAAGACTTGGAAAGTTCCTTAAGATATTTTGGTGACTTCAAAGAACATGGTAAGAATTCAGGTGGTGAGAAATTATGAAACTTTTTTGGTGACCACCAGAAGAACTTGCTGTGGATTCTAAATGAGAAGGAAAAAGAATGATCAAGGATTGTGGCTGGCTTTTACTTTGAACTATTGGGTGGATGGTGTGCTCTTTGGTGAGATAGGAAAAAAGGAGGTATAGGAATGTATTTTGGTAGGGGAGAAAAACAGAGAAACTCCTCTGAATATTTTAACTTTAAATTAGACATCCAAATGGAGGTTCTGAGCAGGTGGTTGGATATTTTTGTCTGTAGCTCAGAAAGAGATTGGAGTTGGATATGTAAATCTTAGAGTCACAAGCACATAGATAGTATTTAAAACCATGACAATGAGTGTCGATAAAGAAGATAAAGAGTCCAAGGTTGGGACATTCCAACAATTAGGGATTGAGAAGAGGAAAAAATCTTGAAATAGAAATTTAGAAGGAATATACAGTAATATGGGAGAAAAACCAGATCTCAGAGACAGGAGAATAAAGAGATTCAAGAGGAAGAGAAGAGTTTTTAAATGTAAAGAGAACAGTGCCTTAAATATAGCTGAACTGGGAAAAGAAAGTTACCTACTGTGATTATCATAAGAGCTCAGACTTGGATTTAGCTAAATTAATTTGAATGAAATTGCAGGCCCTTATTAGTTTGTCCTGCGGCTGCCTTTCTAAGTATCAATTTCTTCAGTCATAGAATAGTGGGGAGTTAAGGGTAAGTTCATTTCTCTTGTATTCTATCAAAGTGCAAATAAGATTATGCGTGTCAGATGAGTTTTATAAATAATTTTCCAAAGATTTCACAAAAAGTACAACTTATTTCTGATTTGAGAATTAAATAATTTATTATGGAGGTTGTCTCTGAGAAAAAAATGAATAAAATTTTGTCAAACAGTTGGGAAAAGAAAGAATTTTGAGCATCAGAAAAAACATGAACAAAGATCCAGCAATTATGAAGTATGGGGCTCATTTGGCAGAATAGCAAGTTGCGTTTTTTTTTTCTGGAAATTAGGTGTGGATAGTGGATAAGCCTGGGGCCATGTGTGGGGAAAATAATAAATGACATGCTAAAGAATTTGGATTTTAGTTTTCAGACAGAATAAAAGCCATTCATGATTCTTAAGTAGGTGATTAAGCTAATCAGAACAGGGCTTTGAAAGTTAGTATGCTGTGGTAAGTAGATAGTATTGGAATAAGGAACGGTGAGTGTTTAGTTGAATACACAGCTAGGGTTTGGGACATTTTATTCATAAGCCATTCATTTGGCTTAAAAAATGTTACTTATGATAGATACTTAGTACAACCCACTGAGCACAAGAATGCATATTAAGTATGCATTCTATGTATATATTCAATGGAGACAAGAGAGGATCCTGAGACCAGGGCTGTGCCGTGTTTGTTACAGAAGATCCTTATTACCTGATGAAATCAGAATGCCATAAATGCCTTCACTTTTGCATGCCTGGACAAGATAATCAAGAAAAATATATCATTCTTGTTTGAGTAGGGTGAAGAGGGTGCCATGCTATTGTTAGCATGTAATGAGAGGCAAGGTAACTCATTTTGAAGACAATGGTAATATGGTTGTTAATTGTCCAAAATCATTAAGCAGCCATGTACCATTGTCCTCGATACATGGCTGATATAGTAGAATAAAAGCACTTATTTGAAAGGCAGCTTGGGTGTGGCCACAGTTTAGGAAATATTAGGAAAGTCACTTGTTTTCATATGGGCTTGTTAGCTCATTTTTACAGAAATAATTGAATTAGTGTTCTTATGATAGAGTCTCAAAAAGGATGGAAGTTTTTTTGAATCTGTGTTTTTCAGTTTTAACCATGGAACCCTTGTAAAATGTAAACTCTAGAAACATTACTTGCGGGAATACATGGCAAAGACATTATGTTAGACGTTGCTCTAGATATTTCATAAGGCTAGATAGATTAGAAAAAGTACAGAGACCTTACATATTGATTTTATATTCTAGCTCTACCATTTATCAGGTGATTAGCTGTGAGCTCCTGACCTAATTTTATGGCATTCCATTTTCTGTTCTGTAATATGTTTATTAATATTATCTATTTCTTAATGTTGTTTTAAAGATCAGTCTTTATGTACCAAAATTACTCAGTGCAATGTCTGATTCTCACTTGGTTCCTATAAAAGTTACTAAAGGGCAACCAATATTTCACTATTATTACTATATTTAGTTGAGTTTTAATGTATTGTTTTCAATCATGATATGGGTGGTTATGTATTTATCCATAGATTTTTAAATGTTTATTGAAATATAATTTGTATACCATAAAATGCAGCTATTTATAAAGTACAGTTCTGTGGATTTTTAGTATGGACATAGATTTAAGTAAGCATCACCATAATCTATGTTTTGGGTATCTTCGTGATTCAAAATAAAGAGCTTTGTTCATTCGCCGTCATGACCACTTCCTCTCAATACCACTCTCCAACCTAGACAACTGCTATCTCACACTTTGTCTCTACAGATTTTCCTATTCTACCCATTTCATATAAATTAATCATTAAGTATGGAATGTTTTGCTACTAATTTCTCTCACTTAAGTTATTTCTTCAAGATCCATCCATGTTGTAGCATGTGTCAGTACTTTATCCTGTTTTATTGCCAAATAATATTCTACTTATGGTTATACCATATATTTTTTAGCCATTCATCAATTGATGGACTTATTGTCTATTTCTTAGCTACTGTAAATAATGTTGTTATGAACTATCACATACAAGTGTTGTGTGGACAAATGTCTTTATTTTTTATTTTTTGGTCACTGACTTAGGAGTAGAATTTCTGGGTTATGTGATAACTCTGTGTTTAACATATTAAAGAACTGTCAAGCTGCTTTCCAAAGCACCACATGCTTTTACATTTCCACCATCAGCGCATGATCCGATGTCTCCATTTTTTCTCCAACACTTGTTGCTGTCTTTTTATTACAGCCATTTTAGTGAATGTGGATTAGTATTACATTGTGCTTTCAATTTCCATTTCCTCAATGACGAACGATTTTGAGCAACTTTTCTTTTACTTACAGGCCATTTGAATATCTTCTTAGAAAAAATATTTATTCAAATCCTTTGCCTATTTTTAAATTTAAAAAAAATAATATATTGATTTGTAAGAGTACTTTATATATTCTGAATTCAAGTCTTGCTTACTGAATGATTTGCAAATATTTTCTTTCATTCTATAGGTTCTATTTTCACTTTCTTCATGGTGTTCTTAACACAGAAAAAAAATTAAATTTTAATGAGGCCCAATTTGTTTATTTTTTTCTCTTGTCACTTGTGCTTCTGGTATCATATTTCAGAAACCATTGCCTATACTGAGATCATGATGATTTACTCTTATGTTTCCCTCTACAAATATTATAGTTTTGTGATAAATTCATATAATATATCTTGAATTAACTCTTTATACTATGTAAAAGAAGTGTCCAAATATTCTTTTCCATGTACATATCTAGCTGCCTCTGCACTACTGAAAATACTATAATTTCCCCATTGAATTGTCTTGATACTTTTGTAGATAATGTTGACCATGCATGCTAAGGTTTATTTCTGGGCTTTCAATTTCATCCCATTGATCTATATGTCTTTCCTTATGCCAGTACCATGCTGCCTTGATTACAGTAGTTTTCTAGTGAGTTTTGAAATTAAGAAGTCTGAGTTCTATGACTTTTTTCTTTTGTAATGTTTTAGCTATTCTGGGTTCCTTAAATTTCTATATGAATTTTAGGATAAACTTGCCTATTTCCACCCTCCCAACCCCCAACACACACACAAATTTGGCAGGATTTTGAAATCATTTGTATTGAATCTGTGGATCAACTGGGGAGTATTAGTAGCTTAATATTAAATTTCCCAATTCATGAACATGTAACATCTTTCTATTGAATACTTAATTTTTTCAACAATGTTTTGTAGTTTTCAGTGTATAAGTCTTATACATCTTTGACCTAATTTATTCCAAGGTTTTATTTTTATGCTATTGACATGTAACTCTGCTTTGATTTTATTTTTGAATTGTTAATTACTAGTAAATACATAGATTTTGTACATTTATCTAGTATCCTGCAAAATTGCTAAACTTGTTTATTGTATAGCTTTTCTTTTCTTGTAATGTCTTTGGTTTGAGTATTGGGGTAATATTAGTCTTATACAATGAGTTGAGACATTAGAAAATTTTGTGACAAATAATATTCATTGTTTAAATGTTTAGCATAATTCATTAGTAAAGACCTCTGGGTCTGATTTTTTCTTTGTAGGAAGCATTTCAATTACTAATTCAATGTTTTTGCTTGTTATAGGTCTGTTTTAGATGATCTATTTAACTTCGAATTCGTTTTCATAGTATATCTTTCTAGGAACTCTTTCTTCTAAGTTGCTTAATTTTTGACATAGTTTATAGTGCTCCTTATAATATGTAAAAAATTTCTGTAAGATTGCTCATTATGTCCCTTTTTTCATTTTGAATTTTAATATTTGCATCTTTTCTTTTTTAGTCTTGATTAGTCTAGCTAAAGGTTTGTCAACTTAATTGATCCTTTGAAATAATCAACATATATATAATTACACTTTAGGTTCTGGGGTACATGTGCAGAACATGCAGGATTGTTGCACAGGTACCTACAAGGCAATGTGGTTTGCTGCCTCCATGCCCCCATCACCTATATGTGGCATTTCTCCCCATGTTATCCCTCCCCAACCTCCCCACCCCATACTGTCCCTCCCCTAGAACCCCCACAACAGACCCCAGTGTGTGATGCTCCCCTCTCTGTGTCCATGTGTTCTCATTCTTCAACACCTGCCTATGAGTGAGAACATGCAGTGTTTGATTTTCTGTTTTCGTGTCAGTTTGCTGAGAATGATGGTTTCCAGATTCATCCATGTCCCTACAAAGGACATAAGCTGACCACTTTTTATGTCTGCATAATATTCTATGGTATATATACATTTTCTTTGTCCAGTCTATCATTGGTGGGCATTTGGGTTGGTCCCAGGTCTTTGCTATTGTAAACAGTGCCGCAATGTGTTTATGCATGTGTCTTTATAATAGAATGTCTTAAATATGTATGCATCTGTCTTTATAATAGAATGATTTATAATCCCTTGGATATATACATACCCGGTAATGGGATTGCTGGGTCAAATGGAATTTCTATTTCTAGGTCTTTGAGGAATCACCACACTGTCTTCCATAATGGTTCAACTAATTTACACTCCCACCAACAGTGTAAAAGTGTTCCTTTTTCTCCACATCCTCTCCAGCATCTGTTGTCTCCAGATTTTTTAATGATTGCCATTCTAACTGGCATGAGATGGTATCTCGATATGATTTTGATTTGCATTTCTCTAATGACCAGCGATGAGCATTTTTTCATGTGTTTGTTGGCCTCATAAACACCTTCTTTTGAAAAGTGTCTGTTCATATCCTGCATCCACTTTTAAATGGGTTTGATTTTTTCTTGTAAATCTGTTTTAGTTTTATTTATTTTTCTCTATTATCTTTTTATTCTTTATTTCATTCATTTCCACTCTATTTTTTTTTATTATTTTGGGGGGATTATCTAGTACTTGTGTTTTTTGGGGGAATTACTTATACATATTTTTCTATTTTCTTAAATTAGAAAGTTGGGTTATTGGTAGGAGACTTTTTTTAATATTAGTGGTAACAGCTACAAATTTCCTTCTAAACACTCTTTTACCTGTATCTAATCATGTTCATATGTTATTTTTGTTTTTGTTTTTGTTTTTCTCAAAGTATTTTCTAGTTTACTTATGATTTCTTCTTTGACCAATTGCTTATTTGGTGGCATCTGATTTAATTTCCATATACTTACAAAATTTAAAAATTTCCCCTGTTGTTAATTTCTGTTTAATTATCTGTGGTCAGAAAACATAACTTCCATTATTTCAAACCGTTACATTAATTGAGGTTTCTTTTATGGCATAACATAGAGCCAATGTGCTGGACAATCCGTCATGTACATTTGAGAAGACTGTGTATTCCACTGTTGTTGGGCAGAGTAGTCTATAGATACCTCTTAGGTCTAGTTACAGTGTTTTTCAAATCTTCTATGTTATTTTATCTTCTGTTAGTTATTTTATCCATTACTGAAAGTATGATACTAAATTCCCCAACTGTTACTTACAAATTACTTACTCTTTCTCCCTTTAATGGTATGTGTTATACTTATTTTGGAGCCATAATCTTTTTATTGTTATAAAATGTCTTTATCTGTAGTAACACTTTTTGTTTTAAAGTTAATTTTGTCTGATGAGTTTACCCACTTCAGCCTCTTTTGGTTATTACTTAGATAGCATATTTTTTCCTATTCTTACTCTTTGAAACTATTTATGCCTTTTAATCTAAAGACCATCTCTTGTATAGTTATATCATGTTATTTGTTTTCCCATTCTGTTAATACTTGCCTTTTAGTTAGAGCACTTAATTCATTTAAATTTAATGTAATTACAGAAATGATGATATTTACATCTACCATTTTATTATTTGTGTTTTATATGCCCTGTGTGGCTTTTCCCTCTATTCCTCAATTATTACAATCTTTTGTGTTTTTTTTTTCATGTATCATTTAAATTTCCATGTCTTTTTTAACCTTCTTTGTTCTTTGGGCAACTTCTTCAGTGGTTGACTTGTGGCTTATAATTAATATGTGATTTAATACAATACAATTCATATCAGTACTAACTTAATTTTAATAGTATACAAAACTTTGACCCAAAATAACCTTGTTTTCTCCTCCTTCCTTGTGCTATTATTGTCATACAAAGTACATCTTTATACATCACAAGCCTATCAACAAAGTATTATAATTATTGCTTTATGTAGTTTCTTTTTCATCAGATATAAGGAAAGAATTACAAGCAAAAGTTTGTACTGTATTTTTTTTTTTGAGTTGGAATCTCTCTTTGCCACCAGCTGGAGTGCAGTGGTGCGATCTCTGCTCACTGCAACCTCCACCTCCTGTATTCAAGATATTCTCCTGCCTCAGCCTCCTGACTACAGGGGCCCACCACCACACTTAGCTAATTTTGGTATTTTTAGTAGGGGCAGGGTTTTACCATATTGGCCAGAATCATCTTGAACTCGACCTCATGATCTGCCCACCTCGTACTGCATTTCTATATTTCCTATGTAGTCACCTTTGAACAGTATTCTTTATTTCTTTGTGTGAATTTAGGTTATCAACTAGTTTTCTTATATTTCAACCTGGTATCCATGCAAATCTGATAGTGACACATTCTCTAAGTTGTTGTTAATCTGGAAATATCTTTATTTTCCCTTAATTTCTGAAGGATAGTTTTGGTGAGTATAAAAGTATTTGTGGACATTCTTTTCCTTTCAAGATTTTGAAGGTGTTATTCCATTGTCTTTTTGCTTTCATGGTTTTAGATCAGAAGTCGTTGTTAATCATAGTGAGGACTCTGCATAACAGGTAGTCTTCTTTTACTGCTTTCCTGTCATTCTATTTGTATTAGAATTTTTTCAATTTGAACATCATGTGTCTAGGCATGGATCTCTTTTTGTTTATCCTATTTAGAGATCACTGAGCATCTTGAAAGTGTATATTCACATCTTTCATTAAATTTGGAAAAAAACTGAGCCCTTATTTCTTCAAATATTCTTTCTGTGAATTTCTCTCTTTTCTGTTTTCCTAAAACTACTAACAAACGTGTATGTTCAATGTCACACATTTCTCTGAGGTTTTGTTCAGGTTTCTAATCCTTTTTCTATTGGCTCCTTAGACTGGATTATCTCTATTAAAACACTTTCAAGTTCACTGATTCTTAGTGTTATTGAGTACTTCTATTTTACATTTCAGTTATTGTACTTTCTAATTCCAAAATATCTTTTTGATTCTATTTTGTAATTTATCCTTATTAGTATTCTCTATCTAGTGAGAAATTGTTATTATATTTTCTTTACATCTTTTTTTTTTTTTTTGAGACAGAGTCTTACTTTGTCTCCCAGGCTGCAGTGCAGTAGTGCAATCTCAGCTCACTGCAACCTCTGCCTCCGAGGTTCAACTGATTCTTGGGCCTCAGCCTCCCAAGTAGCTGAGATTACAAGCATGACATACACTTCTAATCCCAGATAAATTTTGTATTTTTAGTAGAGACAGGGTTACCATGTTGGCCAGGGTGGTCTCAAACTACTTGTCTCAGGTGATCTGCCCACCTTGGCCCCCAAAGTGCTGGGATTACAGACACGAGATACTTTTCCTGTCCTTTCCTTCTTTAAATATGATATTTTTTAGTTCTTTGATCATATGCATAGCAGCTGATTTAAAACCTTGATTACTACCCCTATATCTGGGCCCCCTCATGGATATTTTCAATTAGCTGTTTTTCTCTCTTTTGTACGTGGCATACTTCCCTATTTCTTTGTACTTCTTATATTTTCATGCTGAAAATGACATTTTAGATAATATGTTGTAACAACTTTGGTATCTGGTATCTGATTCTTTCTTATTCCCCAAAGTCTGTTGTTGTTACCAAATTTTATGTTTTTGTGTTTTGTTGTTGCTTGTTTAACAGTTTTCCTTAATTCTGTAGATTAAGGATTTAATGTAATATGCAATCACTGAACTCTAATAGATTATTTTTAGGTGTTGTTTTTATTTTAAGTTTAGCTTCCTAGTGATCAGCCCAAGGTTACTATAATTTAGGGGTCAGTGAGTGATTGTTTGGAAGATTTCCTAAAAGGTCTTGCTTATGTGTCTCTCTTCCATCAAAGGGTGAGAAGGCATGCTTTCAAGCTTCAGGTAATTTACAATACAGTTTTAACCTTCACTTTCTGCTTACATAAGACCTCAATATCAACCAGAGATTTGTGGTAATTTCTACTTTCCCAGGTCTTTCCTGGACAGGCATATAGATCCATAGGATACATGGGAGTTTTTCAAAGTTCCCTATGGCTATACAGCTCTCTGTTATTCACTTTTAAATTTCTGGCAAAGCTCTTGCTTGATCTACCAGAATTCATAGCCTTTGACAGTTGCAATGTTGCCAGCAAACTTTTATGATTTTGGTATGTTCTGGGATTGGGAATCTCCCACTCTTTTTTACAGAAATTTGACTCAAATAGAATAACCATCACTCTGGAATAGAGAATTTTCAGAGAGTTGCACGTTTAGGCAAAATATTGAAAGTGCTTCTGGAATTAGTGCTTCTAACACAATTCCAAAATGGTTCAGTCCTTTCCTATTGTTAAAACACAACCGGTAAAAGGCAGCTTTTTATGTTTTACATGCTACCATGCTAGAGAAAGAGGAAGTTAAAACATCATAGACCAGACTCATTAAGGTTCTGTAGTTTCTCTTCCACAGATAATGTCCAGTTTGTTCTTTGGCTTTGGTCAATTCACAGAGTTCTAAAATGATTAAATTTAGGTTTTTATCTAAGTATTTTATTGTTTTTGTGGGAAAGCCATGCCTGAGGTCTTCATTCCAATACTCTTAAAGTTGATCCTTTGTGCTTTATTTGTAAAATTATATTCTTATATTCTTAGAAATGTTCTCATTGTTATTTTTGATATCTACCTAAAAACAATAGAATCAGTTTATTAAACTGGTGAAATTATATATATATATATATACATATATATGCTATATATATGTGTATGTGTGTGTATTTTCAAACCTTGAATATAATTATAATACTATTGCCATAATAGAATTTGAGAGAAAGAAAAAATTATCATACTTTTAAGTAGTGTGCTCATATCTAACTTGTCACACTAACCAAGCTACAAATGATATCCATAAGAGAAGAAAAAATACAGTAGATTTATCCAAAGTATATTAGCTGGTGTTTCATCTAGCGTTCCTGTAGAATAGGGGCCATTTAATCCTAATTAGGAATGATCTGGAAGCAGGTGGTTTGGTAGCCCTGAAGGGGTTCTCCTTGTTACAGCAGCCATGTGCACATTAGACTACTCAAGACATACTGTTCTTTCCAGCAAATACAAAGTGACAGAGGAGTAGAGTACACTCCATTTCCCCTCTGGGCCCTGAATGGTACTTATCTAATGGTCTCTTATAAATGCATATTAGTACATGATTAATGTAGGGTTGATCTTAAACTGTGGAGCCCCTCCTCATTTTTTATGAAAATTATGTAAACTAGTGCATTACCTTATTATGAATATAACGGTCACTATAAAACAAGTTTGAAATATGTTTTATAAACAAAGGCTTCTATTTTGATACTTACTCTGTTGCTCCCATTTTGTTAGCCTATTAAGTCTTTCTGCTGATTAACTCGTTTTTAACACACATTTAAGACTAATAGTGACCAAGTGCTAAATATTTTATGGTCTACAATGACTCATGTTTTCCTAGTACACACTTTCCTAGTACAAAATTTGAGAATGTTTAACCCCTAAAACTTGGTTGGCCAAGCATAATTATGCAAAATTGATAAGATTTCTTATAAAACCAAGTGTCCATAAACATAATTCACTCATTATGAAAAAGTCTTATTAATTATAAAAGATTAAGAAAAAAAAAAGCTAGAAGGGAACATTAGCATATACTTATTAAAGTCCATAGATATAGATGTCACAATGTGGTAAGAAATTAATAGAATATATTATAAAATATATTATTGGACTTAATCACATTAGGCATCTGGTTTTCTTTAAGGAAGTTTCTTTTTCATATAGAGGTTAAGGATGGCTTGGCTCTGCCTTGAAGAAGACTCACAGCCAGCAGGGGCTATTTTTTAACAACGTCTGTCAAAATCTCTTTGGACAATGAGTAAGTCTTAGCTATCACATATACTTTCCTATAATCTTTTATAAAAACTTTGTGTTTGCAACTTTTCTATTTTTAAAAGCAGTTGTAATTATCTTTCCTAAATTCCACTTTTAGTACTCCTCTGAATGATAGTTTATGTTTTCTGACTTATCAGGATCTCTATTTTTCAGGACAGTTTTTACTTATTTTTCACTGTGTTACACCTCTGTGTCAGTTAAGAATGTAAGTTATTCTGTGGTAACAAACAATATAAAATTTGAATAATTTAAAGCTGGTTATGCATATTTTTCCCTTTATGTTACACATCCATTGTAAATGAGTAGAATTTACAATGATCTTTGAACTAATTGTTCAAAGATCAAGGCTGATTGATCAGAGGCTAGCTTGAGTACCATTAGTCATAATACCAAATGAAAAGAGATCTCCAGAGTGTCTTGCAGAGGCTGCCAAATACTGAACTGAAAAGAAACACACAATTTTCACAATCAACAACTCTTTGTTCAAAACCAGTTACTTGGACTCAACTACTTATGAATACAGAGGGGTAGATACTAAATAAGTGTAATTCTACAATACATATTCAAAAGTATAGAGATAGAAATAATTAGGGGGAAATGAAGCAATATTTGTATAAACCAGAGTCTCTTTGCAACTTTAATACAATACATCAATTTGGAGAAAAGCTAGGTCTCTTAGAAAAAAATATGACTCAGAAAATAGGAAAATTTCAATTTAGCAAATTACTTGTAAGTCTTCTATGAATTTATTACATTCTTAATTTTCCTAATTCTTAGATGGGATTATTACCAATGATTAAAGGCTATTTGAATTTTATGCAATATGTTATTAGAGTTTCAGGTGAAAATATGACAGAGGAGCAATATTTTGAGTTCAAATGAGGGTATCTGCATAATTTAACAAATAGAAATGCAATGCTTAAGAGAATATCAATGGTGGACAAGAAAAAATAAGTATAGCAAATCAAGTTAACCCATTTATGCCGATGTTGCATTTTTTTTAACTTTTGCAATGAGACCTTAGTGATGACCTTGAGTAGCAAGATGTAAATAAGTCTCACATGCTTAGTGTTCCAATAAAAGGACACTAGGTATAAATGAGTTTAAAGAGAAAAAATTTAAAATTATCCTGGGAAAATAAGAGAGACCCAAAAGAAATTTGGTTGTCTAATAAATGAAGGTATTTTGGAAAAATGAAACATCATTAAATCTAGCTTTGGAAAAGAAAATCATAAAAGATGATTCACAATCACTTTAATACATGCAACACAGTAAAATTCTACAATAATGCATATATTTATTACATTATTTTAAGCCAACAATTATATTCTCATCAAGTTTCTTGAATAGTATAGTGTATTATAAATTTGGTGTGATAGGATTAGTTAAGCATTAAAATACATCATCATACTGAAGAAATTGTCATCATCATCATACAGGTTTACTAGAAGATTCAAAATGATTTTCCTATTTTCACCTATCCCGCCCACTCTAATCAAAATTCAAAATGATTTTCCTATTCTTGCCCATCTCAACTACCCTATCCAAAGCTTTAGAGAGGAAAGCATCTTACAGTCAATATCTGAAGATATCTATATAATGTAATATAGAATAGCATATGCTTAATATAATATACTATATGATATATAAATTTCCCAGTTATGATGTGCTTAATCATCTTGGAGATAGACTTTTTTGATATGCACAATTTGAAACTCTATATAGTAGCAGAAGAAATAGTGAGGGAAGCAGAAAAAAATTAAAGTTTGTGTTTTCATGTCATCTTGTCCATATGATGACTAATCATAATGGAGAATCATGCTTCCAATTATTTTGAGAAATCTCCTTTACTTTATAATCATAGCTACATTATCATTCCATAATAGGAAATAATTTCCATTTTTGTGCCTACAAGGATAAAGATGACAAAGTGGTGAGAAACGAGAGTTTTTCTCATCTTTGACCTTGACGGTTCTAAGCAGAATCTGTTGGAAATGTGGATGCAAATAATGCTATGCTATTATCACTGCTGATCTGAAATTAAAAGTGCAACATTTGTTCTTCTCTTAGCTTCTTGTTAGACTAATCGTTGTGGTCTTTCCAAAGCTATGGGAAACATACTTGCTAATAGTATAGGAAATTTTCCTCTAGAAATCTGCTTAATATTGAAGCACTGGATTTTGTTTACAAATGAGCAATTAGCTTATTCAATAAAAATATTACAAATTATCTTCCTGAGCCCTCAAAAAGTCTACAATAATTTGTCATTTAATTGGTTTGTGGCTTCTACTGCAGTCAGGCAATTGTAGTAAAATTATGGTGTGTGATGCTATAGAGACATTAGAATGGTGCCATAGAATGTAGATAACTAGACAGTAGGAAGACTGCAAGGCTAGTTCACTGTGATATGTACACACACTCCTGAGTCATCAGTCTGGTTCCCACAGTAAACAAACAGAACTCTCAAAATGTGAAATTTTACTTTAAAAATGCTAATTTTAAAAAGTGGGTATAGGGAAACCACATGGCTGGCCAATATGCAATGTGACCTAAGCTCTTCATCCCTACCCCTGTGAAGAGGATGGACCTGAATAGAGTTAGCAGTCTGGAGAGAAACCCTGAACTTACGTTGAGGTAGAAAGCCAAGCCAAGCCAACCTTTATGGGAGAGAAGCAGAGAATAAATGCCCTGACCTCATTCTCCTCTGTCCCTCCAAACTTCTATCAACAAACACCTCTCCCAGACCCCAGTGTTGGAAGAACTTACTGAGACCTAATGGATACACACAAACACACAAATGCATATATAAAGACAATGTAATAATACTATTTCTCTCTCTCTCCTTCCCTCTCTCCCTCCTCTTTCTCTCTCCTCTTTATTATACATTTGTGTGAGTGAATTCTACTTTAGCAAAAATGCAAACTTGAAAAAGTCACAATTTCTCTAGTTTCTGCAACTGTAAATGGGAATAATCATACTCAGGTCACAGAAATTTTGAGAGCTTAATGACATATATACAAAATATGAAATTTTACTTTAAAAGCAAATTACATATATAATTATATATAAATAAATTACATATATATATATATATATATTTACCTAAAATACATATTGCAACAAAGGCTATATAAACAGACGTCCAGAATGGATAAGCAGTCTTTATGGAACAAGTAACTTAATGAGATAGCTTACATTCCATTGTGCTCCTTAGATTGACTAACACAGTGCATGAATATAGTGCTTACTCCATAACTCCTGACTGATTTTATTCCTCACATCATTTTAAACTTAGAATAACTATACTTCCTTATTTCCTTCTTTACTCTCTAATATTTCTATATTAGTACCATGTGCTAACCAATTGTACCAGTGGAATCCAATCATTAATATATCTGAAGGCTAGTTCTAAATTGTAATATGGCTTCTTGTACTTGGCGAATTCTTTTTATCATATTCCAACTGTGTCTTGGCCAATCAGAATGCAAGGATCAAGGTCATGCCTTGAGAATTTGAAGGCAAAGACTGCGACCTTCACCTCAAGGAATTTGGATACTATCAGAGGAGACAAATGAAGTGAATACACACTTAAAACTCAGTAATGAGGCTTCTAGGGTGGGAAGCAGAATAGTATTTGTTAAAAGGTGAAACACTAGAGTTAGACTGCTTGAATTTGACTCCTGATCCAAACTAAAACTATGAGGTTTTGGGATAAATTACTTGATCACTCAATGCTTTAATTTTTTCATCTTTAAAATGGGAATATTAAACACACAGTATGTAATTAGGTATTAGTCAGTTCATGCCCTGCTACAAAGAAATGCCTGAGAGTGGGTAATTTATAAGAAAAGAGGTTTAATTGGCTCATGGTTCTGCAGACTGTAAAGGAAGCATAGTGGCAACTGCCTGACTTTTGGGGGAGGCTTCAGAAAACTTGCAATTATGGTGGAAGGGGAAGAGGAAGTGGTCAAGTCTTACATGGCTGGTGCAGGAGCAGGAGAAAGAGTGGGGAGGTGCTACACACTTTTAAACAACCACATCTCACAAGAGCTCATTATTTTGATGACAGCAACAAGA
Source organism: Sapajus apella (assembly GCF_009761245.1). Lineage (NCBI taxonomy): Eukaryota > Metazoa > Chordata > Mammalia > Primates > Cebidae > Sapajus > Sapajus apella. The sequence goes on from NW_022436964.1 coordinate 11,299,144, forward strand.
AGGATGTTGTTAAACTGTGAGAAACTGCCCCCTGATGCAATAACCTCCCACTAAGGCCCTCTTCCAACACTGGGGATTACAAGTCAACGTGAAATTTGGTGTGGACACAGATCCCAATGATATTGGATTACTACTACTGCTATTATTAGTACTACTATAATATTGTTACAGAATGGCAATGATAATGATAATAATGAAGGTGGCAAAATATGCTAGAAGAGGACAGAGAGGTAGAGTCTTAGGGAGATATCTGTAAGCAAACAGACAGGTAGTTTAAAGACTGGAGAAAATTCAAAAGAAGACAAGTAAAAGGGCCTGAAGAGGAGAAAGGCTATTCTGGGAGCAGCAATTAATTTTTCAGACATAAATGCAAAGGTACTTGTGTAGCCATATAATGGAAGAAGAAATTGGAGAGGCAAGGAAAAAACAAACTATGAAAGATATCTTGTGTCATGTTAAAAGGCATAAATTTTATCCTGAAAACTAAGGATATTGTGGGAAGACTTTCAGGAAAGCAGAGACATGAATAGTCCTACATTTTAGAGAGATCACTTTGACAAATATGCCACAGACTGACTTGAAAAGAATGAAACCAAAAGTTAGATTAGTTAGAAGTCTGCTTATAAAGTCAAATAAAACTGAGAAAATCCAACAATGAAGGTAATGGAAAGCCTAGGGCAGAAATGATAAACAGAATTATGGGAATTGAAGAGAAGAGGGAGAAATTTAGGACCTCAGATATCACTTGCACAGCAGTATGATTGGTGGTTTTAACAAGCAGGAGACTATAAGAGATGTATTTAATTTAAAGTACAGTTATAGTCAATTAAAAAAGACTTTGAGGTTTCATAGAGATACAATGAGAGGTGGGTAGTTGACTAGGTTCACATGTGTGGAGCTCTATAGAGTACACAAGTAAAGGCAGACCACACTGGAACTTTGGTGAATGGGCAAAGGATATCAACAGACATTTTTCAAAAGAAGACATATATGCAGCCAACAAACATATGAAAAAATGCTCATCATCATTGGTCATTAGAGAAATGCAAATCAAAACCACATTGAGATACCATCTCACATTAGTTAGAACGGCGATCATTAAAAAATCTGAAGACAACACATGCTTGAGAGGATGTGGAGAAATAGGAACACTTTTACACTGTTCTTGGGAGTGAAAATTAGTTCAACCATTGTAGAAGACAGTGTGGTGATTCCTCAAGGACCTAGAAATAGAAATTCCATTTGACCCAGCAATCCCACTACTGGGTATATACCCAAAGGATTATAAATCATTCTATTATAAAGACACATGCACACATATGTTCATTGTGGCACTGTTTACAATAGCAAAGACCTGGAACCAACCCAAATGTCCACCAATGATAGACTGGACAAGGAAAATGTGGCACATATACACCACGGAATACTATGCAGCCATAAAAAACAATGAGTTCGTGTCCTTTGTAGAGACATGGATGAATCGAGAAAGGATCATTCTCAGCAAATTGACACCAGAACAGAAAAGCAAACACCACATGTTTTCACTCATAGGCGGGTGAGGAACAATGAGAATACTTGGGCATAGGGAAGAGAACAACACTCACTGGGCTAGGTGGACTAGGTGGGTGGAGGGGAGGGGATGGGAGGGACAGCGGGGTGGGGCAGGGAGAATGGAAAGGGATAACACTGGGAGGAATGCCTGACGCAGGCGACGGCAGTCGGGGGGTGAGGGGGGTGGAGACAGCAAACCACTATAGCATGTATGTACCTATGCAACAATCCTGCAGGGTGCAGGATGTTCACATGTACCCCAGAGCCCAAAGTACAATAAAACAAACAAAACAAAACAAGATGTCAGATGAGGTATTAACGAAGAATTTTTAGAGATACTAAAGAGAGAGAACAAGGGAAGGCTTCAAGACTCTCCCAAAATGAATGTGGATGGGAAAATCAAATGGGTCAAGTAAGATATGGATAGAAATGCATTTCTAAGCATTGAGAGTATGTGACCTCAAAGCTAGAAACTGAATTTTCCCATTTCCATGGAGAAAGACATCAGGGAGAAATACCTTGTCCTTGTGAAGATATCCCTTGGACCTCAAAATGGACTATGGAGGGATTCAGGGATGGCAATTATAAATTGCATGTATTTATCTGAAGCTAATCTATCTCAAGAAAACCAATTTTTGAGCCAGGCACAATGGCTTACGCCTGTAATCCCAGCACTTTGGGACGTCTCAAACTCTTAAGGTCAGGAGTTTGAGACCAGCCTGGTCAATATGGTAAAGCCCTATCTCTAACTAAAAACACAAAAATTAGCCAGATGTGGTGGCAGGTGCCGGTAATCTCAGTTACTTGGAAGGCTGAGGCAGAATCACTGGAATCCAGGAGGCAGAGGTTGCAGTGAGCCAAGATTGTACCACTACACTCCAGCCTGGGAGACAGAGCAAGACTCTGTCTCAAAAAAACAAAACAAAACAAAACAAAACAAAACAAAACAAAAAAACTGGTTTCTGATCTCATACTTGAAGCAGTAACAGTGAAATGCTATAACAATTTATCTTGCTTAATGTACATTATTAAAGTAAAACAAAACAAATACCAATTATAATATTTTCTCTTGATGTAGTTACAATTTTTACATCTATTTACAGATAAGGAAAAGTAGGTGTGATGGTTATTTTATGCTTCAACTTAACTGGGCCATGAGATTCCCAGATTATTTCTGGGAATCTCATTAACATTAGACATTGTTTCTGAGCATATCTGTGAAGATGTTAAACATTATTTCTGAGCATATCTGTGAAGATGTTTCTGGAAGAATCTAGTATTTGAATTGGTGGATTGAGTAAAGCTGATTTCCTTCTGCCCTTCAAAGTGGATGGATATCATTCAATCTGCTGAAGGCCTGAATAGAACATAAAGGCAAAACAGAAGCATATGGTTTTATTGTCTCTCTGCCTGAAGGCTTGAGCTGGGACATTGATCTCCCCTGCTCTTAGTGCTACTCATTCTCAGGTCTGCAGACCGGACTGTAATCTACAAGAGTGGCTCTCTAGCCCTTAGGCTTTTGAATTACACCACTGGCCTTTCTAGGTCTCCAGCTTGCAGTGAGCCAAAACTTTATAACAATAATTCTTTCTTTCTTCCTCTCTCTCTGTATATATACATATAATATATAACTTTTATGTATAACATATATTAAAATACATCTATATTGATATATTATTTAGATATTATATATAATATGCATGTATAATAAATGCTACATATATACACACATATTTTATATGTTTATGTGTATATATATATATATATATATATATATTTCTATTAATTCTATGGCTTCTGCTTCTCTGGAGAACCCTGCTAGGCATAGAAAATTTAAATTACCTACCCAAAATCATATAGAGATGAAGCCAGAACAGAAGCCCAAGTATATCTAACTTAAGCCTATCTTTACCTACTATGCTATACTACTGAGTTAAAAATGTATTATTGTTTACATTATTCTTCTTGTTAAAAACAACATGCTGCTTCATGTAGGTATAGAATACTCTAAACATTCAACTATTTATTTCAAAAATACATTGTATTAACATTGTTTTCTACACTTTAGAGAAATGTATTTTGTATAATTTCTGAGAAGATTATAAAAAAGTTCCAAATAGAATAGGATTTTATAATTATATGGTAATATTATAATTATATAATATAAATTATTTATGGAGACATATTTATGGGTATGTGTGGGAAGGGAAATTGTATATAACAGTTTCATGCCCTTGAGTCTCAGCCTAGTAGAGGGTGAGGATTTGGGTTCGGGGGATAGACATCCACTCAAAAATGGACAGTTTTGTCCAATGTCATTTTAAATGTTAGAATCTCATTCAGTTCTAAAATTCTAACTCCATGATTTTCTAAGGAGAGCAGGTCCAATTGAGATAACTTCATACTTAGCCAAATAGATATTTCAGTAAAGAGGTGGGAAATTTAACAATCAATCCAGAGTATCTATTTTATTAATCTTTCTATCACATTAATATTTACTGATGTTTATGAAAGACATGTTTGTTGATGTAGCCTACTAAGATTCTTTCCTTATCTATTTGTATGTACACTGATATATGTCCATTACCTACCTATTTTATGAAAACTAAAATCTAGTATATTTTATCCATTTGTTTATTTGTTCATTTGTTGAGTGCTTTCTTTTATGAGAGATAGGAGCACAGTAGTGACTGCTTTTAAAACTCTGGAAAGACATCCTTGTCCGTGGTTCTTAGCAGGCAATGCAGTAGTGACCAGTACCTTTCATTTGAGTGGTAATTTAACTTCCTGAACCATGCCCTTGGCAGATACAAAGAACTTTTTGTTCTGTTGATTTCAGACATAGCCTCAAAACTGTTCACACAAACAATGCCCCAGGCAGTAACTATCAATTGATTAGAGTTGTCACATGAAATGAAATCTATTTGTCATTATTAAGCAGATAGACAGTATTATCTTGTTGGAAAGAAAAAAATAAGGCAGAATATAGCAACAGTTCATCCCAAAAGTAATATTAAATTGATATGACAATAAAAGAGATATAAGACTTGAGATGCCAATTTTATTTGATTTTCATTTTCCAAAAGATTGGTTAGGTTTCCAATAATCTTGTTAGATGCTCTAAAATACTTATCAAGTTTAGATATAGTTACAGCCCACTGTGCTTAACTTAGATTTGTTGTTTCTATTTTTTTTTTTTTAATGATTCTGTTATTGTTAGATGTTTGAGATATTTTTGTAGGCCTGCTTTTTGGTCTTTTGCTATTGTTCTTGTTCACATTTCAAGAATTATAAGCCAAGCTTTCAAAAGACTTTAATATATTTAAACTTGTAAGAAAAGCTTATATGATCAACTTCTACTTTTAAATGTTTTCAAAACTAAGAAAAAGATGACCAATGCTGTTTCTTGCAAACAGTAAGGTTTATGGAAAAACAGGTTTATATTCAGGGTATGTCATTCTACGCTCATCCTCCTAAGTATGTACCCATAACTAATTAGCACAAGAAGGGTTTTACATACCTGTCTGTCCATCACTTTGGTTATGGGTATTTCTTGACTTTGGCCAAATGCCCTAATATATTGACATTCCATGATTGTTGAATTTCAGCATATTTTAAAATTCCTGACCACATTATACATATATATATATATACACATATGTATATATATATACACATATATATATATATGTATGTATGTATATAATGTGTTTTTCCTTGTTCCCCTAATAGAGACAATTTGAGCTACTTTAACTCATGTGGTGGTACCTATGTGAAAATAGCATGGAAGCAGACACAATGTTTATAGCATAATTGACCATGAGAATGTTAGTTTAAGAGATTGAGCTACCATAAGAAGGTGTTTTGATATCTCTAGCCCATTGAAATTGCAGGATGTGTCAAAGAAATTTTATTTAGAATTCAAGAGACTAAGAAAAGGACTAGAAGTTACCTGAGTTCATAGGAGATGCATTGGTAAGTGGGACTCTGTGTGATTTGGGTCATTTTAAGAGTGGGGAGTTACAGGGCAATCTTAACACACACACAAAAATCAGTTTATAAACTGCTGGGACTCCGTCATGGCAGACCTAATGAGGCTATTATAAATAAAGGTTAATTTGAAACATCTATTTACTTCTGCCCTCAATGTCATAAAAAGAGAATGGTATTCAGAGAACTTATACTCTTATATCTTGGATGGATCCTCACCTCCTCTACACATATTCATAATGTTTTTGCTCATTCTGGGACAATAAAAGAATGTCTTATGTGAAAGTATCTGTCAGCTCTCTAAAAATTAGCTCCAGGAGTGAAAATGATAGGAGTACAAATCAAATTATACTAAATAAATATTCTTTCCCTACTGGCAAAATATAAATATACTGTCATTAGTTGATTACCACTTCGCAAATTGCTAACCATGGAGTTTTTATTTAACATCTCAATAATATGTGCAAACAATTTTGGCCACTTAAATGATATTCTTCAGATGTAGTAATATTTAATATGTAGCATATTAAATATGGCCAGAGATTCCTTGATAATCTGCCCATGGAGAGGTATGGTCTATGACCCTCTACGTTGTCTTGAATCTGGAAAGTCTCTGTGATTTCTCTAAACAACCAAAATCAGCAGAAATGATGCTGTTCTAGTTCTCAAGTCGGAACCTTCAGAGACTGGAAGCACCCTCTGTCTTGGAATGCTCATGCTTAGGATACTATCTGTCAGAACACAGCAGCCATGCTAGAATGGCTCTGGTTACATGGAAAGACAACATATCAGTGTTCCAGTAGTCAGCCTCAGATGAAGTTCTAGCCAACAGCAGGCCTCAACTGGCCGGAGTCATGTAAAGGAGACATGTTGGATTTTCAATTCAGTCAATCCTTAAAATGATTGCAGCACCAGTTGACATCAGCCTTCAACTGCATGACAGATCCCCAAGTAGGAACTGTCTAGTTGAGCTGAGTCAACTCATAGAAATCAAACTAGATAATAACTATTGTTATAAGCACCATGTTTTGGGGTTGTTTATTACACAGTAATAGACAGAAATTCAAGTATAAATTAAATACCAGAGTTATCAAAGTCTCATTACATCAAATTTTATCTTTCCTTGATTTCAGATAAGCAAAGTAATAGCTGTATTCAGCAATATTGAGATAACTATTGCAATGCTGACATTCCCATTAGTTAGAGCTGCAAAATGATGATGAAATATGAACATATTCTTATTTAGATACTAAAAAGGACATTGTAGAGATGAAGAGAAATGGCTGCCAGATCCTGCCTCCGTCTTGCCTTTCCCCTCCCCCAAACACACAGATATATTCAGCCAGGAAACTGAAGGCAATGGAATGTAACTGGCACTGGTAATGCTGATATATTCTTTTTTGTGCCAAAACAGTCTCTTGGCTATATCCACAGTACTGTTGCCCAAACAGAGGATCTTCTGTTTTAGGGCTGAGCATGGCAATGATTCCAGTCTTTCGCCTTCTTCTTCTTTTACCATTTAAATTAGTAGAAAACATTTCCATATTTTGCTTTCTAAAGAATTTTGCATGAACGAAAATGATACCTATATTTACAACTTATAAGAGATAATCAATCCTTGAGATGATTGCTACAACTGACAAAGTTGTATACAATTCTGGGACAGTGGATGTAAATGCCCTGGGATTATTACTAAAATGCTCATTGTTTTCATTAATGCCTTCACCGTTTGGGCCCTTGTTTTCCTCCCAATGGTGTTTAGAACACTAATGCACCATGTGATAAAATCATAGTCCTTGGTGCTCAGAAGCATAAAGCAGAAGTAACAGGCTGAATCAGTGCTGATCTTGGAAAACACAGTCTGCTTAGACAGAAGTCTAAGAGAGAAAATTGGCAAGAATGAAGAAATCAGACAGCTTCATGGAGAGTGTCTCAGTGGGAAAACCACTGAGGAAACACATAAGAGTTGAAGGCAAATGATGGCAGGATCCATTTTTCCATGGAGATATTTGAGAGGAAGTTTGATGCCTGTCTGTCTGGAATATTTTAAGTAAAGGCTGCCTAGAAGTAGAAGAATATACTTCACATTTGAAGATTTCTCTCAGCTCTATTGTCCTTTGGACTATAAACGAAATCATTTTATTTTTCCTTCATTACTGCTAGTTAGAACAAAAAATACATCTCTATTCACATAGACTCATAAAAATTAAAGTTATGGAGTTGAAAAACCCTTAGAAACTACAGACTTAATCTTTGCAAGGTTTCCTAGCTCAATAAATTATCTGCTTCATATTTGTTGAAACTTCATCTGTATTTATTAATAGAAGTTATTCAATGCTTGTCATATTTAATTTTAATCTAACTTTAACTCAGATCTTCTGAATGACTTCAAATAAATTGACATAAACACAAAATAGGGAAAAGAAAATAGGATGATATTAATAATATTAATATGTTCCATTATAAGGTTTGAATGTGGCTGTGTATGTTCATAGAGAGTAGACAAGAGAAATTTAAGAAAAAACATCTAATCTGATAGAGAAGATACTCTTTCAAAAGTACAAATATATTTTCACCTATTATAAAATGTTGAATATTGTCAATCTCATGAGACACTGAGTGACACAATCATAATATTTTCTCTCAGTTAATATTAAATGTAGAAACAATTTTGTATACTTTTATAGAACTGGATAGAAGGAATCCTGGGGTGAAAGAAATTGTATGAATTTGGCTGTAGATAAATCTACATTCAAACTTTTACTCTATCATCCAACTGTCTAAACTCGGTCAAGTGACATATGGTTTAAACACATGGAAATTATTATTTTTATTCTTATCATATTCATTTTTTTATCAGTGCTTATATTTTATACTCAGTGCAAAGTCCATTTTTATGAAAAAAGATTTGAGGATTTTCAAAAATATATATTGTGAACTTGTGATAGGTGAAGGAAAACGTTTTGTGAATTTTGTGAAATTTGATTTTGTAAACTAATTTTTAATTAATTTTAATAGAAAAATAACAATAGTGTATATTTGTGGGATATAATGTGATGTTTTGATCTATTTTACATTGCAGAATTATTCTCATTTTTAATTTTAAGATATTTTTTAATTTAGAAAAAACTCTACTTGTCACATTCGTTACTCTTAATTATTCACAATAAGTCTTTCAGAATTGTCGAAGTGTAATGTAATCAATTTTATGTCGCTTTTGTTTTAGGTCATCCCAATATAGATTTATCAGTCTAATAATTACTTAAGTATTCTAAATGATAAGTGTATATTTGTCACTAGCTTCCTATTCTGCGTTAGAATTTAATCTGTCAATTTGACAAATCACCCTCTGTAGATACTTTAAATTACAAAAGATCCTTACCAAAATTCTCTTTTCAATTAAATTCTTATTTCTTTTCTAGCAGGGAGTATGTCTGATATTTTCTCATTACTTTTCAGACTGCTTAAGAAAGGATTAAGCACAAGATTAATGATGAATAAATACTTGGAGATTTAAGGATATAAAACTAAAAATTTTCACTTTTTTTTCTCTGAAACTCAGACTTCCTAACTCTAGAAAAGATTGATCATTGATTCTTGAGTTAATTGTAATGTTAGTACTGATTAGACATGGATATAGAATTTGGTAGTCATGGCACTCCCTGGTCTTTCAAGTCAAAGAAAGGGAAAAACAAAGTTTTCACCATAGAAAAAAAATTATATATATATATATACATATATATTAATAATTATATTAATATAATTAATGTGTGTGTGTATATATATATACACACACATATATAATGTGTCACAATTAATATATATACACACACACACATATATATATATATACACACACACATATATAATGTGTCACAATTAATGCTTTATCACACAGAGTAATTGTGTTCAATTGGAGGAGGCAAAATTCTTAGACTAGGCCATTTTCAATGCAGTAAATTTGACACTGAGAAAATATTTCCATTTAATTTTATCAACCTAAAAACTAAATATAAAAACTAACTGGCCAAATGAGAATTCTCTCACCCAGATTTTGTTCAGAATTACTCTATGAATGAAATTCATTTGTTTTTAATGACTCCATGAAAATTATACCTATACATATAAGTATATTGTATTATTTTATATTTTGTTTAGATAAGATGCTAATATAAATGAGGCCATAGTACAGATATTGTTGAAATTTACTTTTTGATGTTAATGTATCTTAGAAATATTTTATGCTAACACATGAAGATATATCCCTGTTTTTTTTTCTTAATTATAAAGTTCATATTATAAAACTGGTTAGTCTTAAAAGTGCAACTTGATGTAATTTTAAAAATGAAAATGCCTGAGAAACCAACACATCAAGTGGATCAATATTAAAATATTACCAAACACATAAATAATGAAATAATGCTATTGTACTACTTCCAGTTAGTAGACCCCAAAGGTAACTATCAATTTGACTTTACTTATTATAGATATTTTGCCTGTTTTAAAAAAGTAGATTCAGAGCACATGTATAGCAGGCCCTCTGTATTTGTGGGTTCGGCATCCATGTATTCAACCAACCACAGATTAAAAATATTTGAACATGTACAGACTTATTTCTTGTCACTATTCTTCAAAAAATACAGTATAACAATCATTTACATAATATAGACATCATATTATATATCATAAATAATCTAAAAATGATTTAGGGTGTATTGGAGAATGTGCTGAGGTAAATATGCAAATACATCATTTTATATAAGGGATTTGAGTATCCACAGATTTTAACATCTGCAGGGGCCCTGAAACCAATTCCCCATAAATACCAAGGGGCAATTGTATTCAGACTTTTGTGTCTGGATTCTTTTTCTTTGTTATTTTGTGATATCTATTCATCCTATTGAGAATAGCAGGGTTTTTTTCATTCTACTATATTTTTATATGAACATGCAACAACATATTATGCATTTTATTGTTGTGTTTTATTTATTATTTTTTTTTTAGAGATGGGGTCTCACTCTGTTACCCAGGCAATAGTGCAATCATAGCTCATTACAGCCTTGAACAACCAGGCTCAAGAGACTCTCCCACCTCATCCTCCTCCTCCGCATCTGGGACTACAGGCACTGCCATCACGAATGACTAATTTTTCAAACTATTTTTAAAGATGAGGGGGTCTTACTATGTTGCCTAGGCTTGTCTCAAGATCCTAGCTTCAGGCAATCATCCCATCTCAGTTTCTTGAATAGCTGGGATTATAGACCAGAGCCACTGTGCCAGGCACATTTTATTATTGATGGATATTTGTATTGTTTATGCATTTTAGCTATAGTACATGAAGTTGCTATGAATATGCTCATATATATTTTCAGTGGACAACAACTTTCATTTCATTTGGATATTTATATACAAGCAGAATTGCTAGGTCACTAGATAAGCGTATCTTTAGCTATAACTGATCCTGCCAAAATGTTTTTCAGGGCAATTATACTAACTTATTCTTTAGTGGTGGATGCAAGTTCCAGTGGCTCATTAAATTCAGTTTTTTCAGTTTTCACAAAAAGATACTGTGGTCATTCCAATGAGAATGTAGTAATTAATATATTTATTATGTGGTTGTGCTTTGGATTTTTTTAATGTCTTACCATATTAATCATCTTTCCCTTTGTTTGTTGTTTATTTGTAAAGTACCCTTTTCCAATTGTTGTCTTCTAAAAAAAAATTAGTAGCGATCCAAAATGGTGACATAGATACAAGCTGGCTTCACCCACTCCGCTCCACAGAAAACCGAAACCAAATACACATCAGTGAAATTATCACCAACCATATCCCAGAACTGAAATATGAGGATGAATCATTCTCCAGGCTGCAGAAGTGTGGGAAAAAAAAACCCAGAAGACAGTAAAATAATAAAATTTTCATATCCATGACACCTCTTCTGCCAATCCACCTGGCCCCAAGCATGCAAAAAATTTCCCTGACTCATGATTTCCACACTTGGAAAAGTGAGATAAAAGTGGACAACCAGATTGCCCCCATCTTGTTTTCCCTGGCAGGAGACCTGTTCATGGCTCACAGGAAGCATGCCTGAGGGGAGAGAAAGCCCTGACGACAGTTAGCAACAGTGTGGGGAGGTGGGACTACCATTCCCAGCATAAGAAATACTGCTCTGTAACTAGGACAAAGGAGACAGCAAATCAGAGTGGCTGTTCACTAATACCAGGTAGAAGATATGTTCCAAAGACCCCCTAGGTACAAATCCCTAACCAATCTTTACCACTGCTGGTGACACAGACAGGAGGCAGCCAAATGCCACTCAAGTCATTGTGCACAGAGGGCTTGCCTAAACATGCCCAGGGTACAAAATTCTGTCACTTAACTCATGCACAGCAAGGGAAATAAATCAATGTGGAGTGGCTCAGACTAGACGCCCATCTACACACTGGGAGAATGGGATGGAGTCAACAGAAATTTGTCCCTTGCAAGGAGGAGAAGCCTGGCCTCTTCAGCTCATGTGCGGTGGCGTGGTATTCACTCTGTAAGGTGGGAGCCTGTTGGCAGTACCCTTCTTTTTTGCTGAGAGCTTTCTTTTAATTAATTCTGCTTTCCTCAACTTTCAATGTGTCCGAATGCCTAATTTTTCCTGGTTGTGAGACAAGAACTCAGATTTTAGCTGAGCTAAGGAGAAAAATCCTCCATCACTGGTCTCCATCGGGACCTCACCTATTCCACCAGGGCAGTGCTCTGTTTGCTAGAGCTGAAGCAAACCTGATTTAAGATGCCATCTAGTGCCAAAAAGGAGGCAGTGACCTAGTGTAAAAAATACAAGAAATTCAATGGGTAAATTAAGAATCTTTAAGCAAATACTTCGAATAAAAATTTAAATAAGCCAATTAAAAAAAAAACCCAAACTGAAATAAATAATTCTTCAATGCACCCACTAGAAGCATCAGCAAACAAGAAGCCATGATCTCAACAAACAAAGCAAGTAACCAGTGACTAACCTATGAACTCTCTGACCTAAAATTCAAAACAGCGGGTGTAAGAAAACTTGGTGATTTCCAAGATAACACAGAAAAGTAATTAAGAAACTTTTCAGAGAGATTTAACAAGGAGATTGAAATAATTTTCAAAATTCAAACAGAAATCTCAGAACTGAAAATTTATTTGCTGGACTGAAAATTTTATTGGAGGCTCTCAAGAGTAGGACAGATCAACAAAAGGATAGAGTGAGCTCATAGACAGGCTATTTGAAATTACATCATCAGAGGAGAGAAAAAAGGAATGAAAAGAAGCAAAGATTACCTACAAAATATAAAAAATTACTTCAAAAGACTATACCTGAGAATTACTGGTATTGAATAGAAAGTTGAACGAGAGCACAGGGTAGAAAGCTTATGCCAAAAAAAAAAAAAAAAAAAAAACTTTTCAAAAATTGATAAAAATGTAAATATCTAGGTTCAGGAAGGTCAGAGAACACCAAACAGATTCAACTCAAATAAGACTATCCCAAGGCAAACAGATGATTCTAAAAGCATCAAAAGAAAAGCAAATAACGTATAAAAAATTCCAATTTGTCTGACAACAGACTTCTCAGTGAAAACCATGCAGGTCAGGATGGCGGAAAAACATTTCCAAACTGACAAAAGAAAAGAAAAAAAGAACTGTCACCCAAGAATATTTTATTTAGCAAAGCTATTCTTCAATTTTTAAGACAAGACAAAGTATTTCCCAAACAAACAAAAGCTAAAGAGAATTTGCCACCCAAGACCCCTCTTACAAGTATGCTAAATGGAGTTATTAAATTTTAAAGAAAGAAAACACTAACATGCAAGAAGGAAATATTTGAAAATATAAAACCCACTGGTAAAATTAAGTAGACAATCTCAGTATAATCTAATATTGCAATTGTGCTGTGTAATCTACTCATAACTCCAGTATAAAACCTAAAAAGTAAATCTATAGAAAACAGTAATAGCTACAGGAACCTTTTAAGAGATAAGCAATACAAAAATATGTAAATTGAGATAACCAAAAGTCAAAATGTGGCGGATATGACATTAAGTATATAATGTTTTTAGCTTCTTATTTTTTCTGATTTTTTTGTGATCAAAAATAAATGGTCATCTCTTTAAAATATTTTGTTTTAAGAGGACTTTTATAAACCACAGAGGCAAAAGCCCATAATACATTCACTAAAAATAAAAATAATCATACTGTCAGAGAAAATCACTTAACCACAAAGGATGACTGTTAGGAAGGAAAGAAAGGAAGAGCTGAGTTACAAAAGATCTGAAAAACAAATAACAAAATGGCAGTAGTAAGTTATTACTTATCAATACTAACAACAAATGTAAATTAACTAATTTTTCTATTAAAAGACACGGAGTGGCAGAATGAATAAAGAAACAAGCTTCAGTTATGTGTTGACTGCAAGAAACTCTCCCCACCTCTAAAAACGCGCATAGACAGAAAGGAAAGGTGTGGAAGAAAGGGATATTCCATGCAAGAAGAAACCAAAAAAAAAAAAAAAAAAAAAGCAGGGGGAGCTATATTTATATCAGTCAAAAAAAACTAAAAGTAAAAGACCAAAAAGAGATAGAAAAGGTCACTCGATAAAGAAGTCAATACAGCAGGAGAAGATATGACAATTATAAATATCTATGCACCTAACACCGGAGTGCTCAACTTTATAAAGTAAGCATTAATCAACCTAAAGGCAAAGATAGAGTACAGTATAATAACAGTAGGGGATTTCAACACCCACTCTCATTAAGGGACAGGTCATACAAACAGAAAGTCAAAAAAAGAAACCAGCAAAGTTAAACTACATACTAGATCAAATGTCTTAATTGACATTTACAGGCCATTTCACCTGACTTCTGCAGAATATACATTCTTTATATTAACACGTATAATGTTCTCTAGACTATATTTTAGGCCACAAAGCAAGTATTAACAAATTCTAAAAAGAGTCATATCAAGTATTGTTTCTAAATGCAGTGGAATAAAACTGGAAATCAATACCAAAAAAACCTTGGAAACTACACAAAAAATTGGTAATTTAACAATATGTTTCTGAATTTCCAATGTATCAATGAAGAAATTAAGAAGAGGATTATAAAATTTCTTGAAACAAATGAAAATGGAAATACAACATACCAAAATCTATGCGATACAGCAAAAACAATGCTAGGAGGGATATTTACAGCAATAAACATCTACATCAAAAAGTTGAAAGACTTCAAATAAACAACCTAACAATGCACCTCAAGGCGCTAGAAAATCAAGAACAAACCAAACTGAAAAATGATAATGAAAGAAATAATGAAGATCAGAGCAAAAATAAATATAATTGAGGATCAAAAAAATACATAAGATCAATAAAACAAAAATTTGGTTTTTTGAAAAGATATAAACAAAACCAGCAAACTTTTAGCTAGACCAAGAAAAAAAAGACCAAAATAAAATCAGAAATTAAAAAGGGAACATAACACCTGAGACCACAGAAGTGCAAAGAATCATTAGAGACTATTACATGATATGATGTGAGGCTATGACATGAAGTGTATTTCAACGGTCTCCCTGTCTTTCACTGCTCATTCACTCTGGGGGAAACCAGCTGCGATATCATTAGGAGTCTCAAGTCTTTGGAAATAGCCACATGGAGAAGGACTGAAGCCTCGTCCTAGCAACCAGCACCTAACATGCCAGGCATATGAGGGTGTCACTTTGAAAGTTGATTCTCTAGCCCTGGTCAAACCACAGTTGACTCAAGCCCTCGCTGATATCCTGAATACAATCTCAATAAAAATCCTGAGCCAGACCACCCAGTTAAGATGCTCATGGATGCCTGACCACAGGCATAGCAAGATAATAAATGGTTAAGGGAGAAGGTAATTTGTTACACAGCAATAAATAACAAATACAACCATCTCCTATAGTTTTTATTTCAACTTTCTACCTGATGATTGTTCTTTGGCATGAAGAAAACCTTTTAGTAATTTATTATGATGTGAGACAATTGTGACTAAATTTCTGGCCTACATTGTTTCTTATGACAAATCAGTAGCAATTTATATATTTCCCCTAAACCTAATATTTCTTTTTCCTCTGGTTGCTTTCAAGATGTTTTCTTTATCTTTGGTTTTCAGCTATTTGATTATGACATGCTTAGCTTTGGTTCTCTTCAGACTTACTCTCCTTGGGTTTTGCTAAGCATCTTGGACTCCTAAGTTAGAATTCTTTTCATCAAATTTGAGAAGTTTTCAGCCATTATTCATTAAAATATTTCTTCTACACCACCATAACTTTCTTCTTCTCCTGAGACTCCATTTATATAATATGCTAGACTGCTGTTATTATACAGGTTGCTTTAATTCTATTCTATTTCTTCATCCTCTTTACTTTCTAATTTTCAGATTGAGTAATATCTTGATCTGTCTTCAAGAAGAGAGACATTTTTTTCTGCTATCTTAAATCTCCTTTTTAGCTCACTCAATAATTATTTTATTGTTTGAACTTTATGTATTGTGCTTTTTATCTCTGTATTTCCATTTGGTTCTTTCTATTATTGCTTTTATTTGAAATTATGTGATGATTATCTAGTTTTCTCCCTTGTTACAATGTTTGTCTTGGGGATATTATGTTACACATGCTTCTTAAAATAAATTACAAACTATTATTTCTTTTTTTATATACTCTGATTTTGCTTAGGTGTAATTGAAATTATCTGACTCTTAAAGGTTTGATAAAATTGCAGTCGAAGGTATCTCAATATAATTCTTGTGTGTATTGACTGGGGACTGGGAAAGTGGTGAGGACTATGGAGTGTTCTACTCAACATTTACTTATTTTATTGCAATTGCTTAATTAAACTCTATCTCTATTATAGATATTTTTGGTAAATTTTATTTTTGAAAAAAAATTCCAGTTAGTTGTGCTAAGAGTTGTGGTATGTGGTTTCTCTTTAAATTTCTAATGTTTAGATCATGTTTTCCCCTTGCCATTTGTAATTTTGTATACTACTATTTCTCCCTTCTCTTAAAAGTAGATTTGCTGATAACTTTTTAATATTGTTGACTTTTCCAAAAATGAGATTTTCCATTTATTTATAAGCTCTTCTATTTTTCTCTTTCTTAACTGAAAAAAATGGTTTTACATTTAATAATTTTTTTCTTTTTATTGAGGCATAATTGATACATAGAAATTATATGTATAGTTAAGGTATACAATGTCATGTTTTAATACAGATGTACAATTCAAAATGATTACTACTATCAAGCTAATTAATATATTTATCACTGCACAATGTTACCTTTTTTATTATGAGAACATTTAAAATCTACTTTCTTAGCAAATTTCAAGTATACAAGACAATATCATTAACTAGTGTCACTACACCATACATTAGATCTCTAGAATAGACTCATCTTGCATAATTAAAACTTAGTACAGCTTTGACCAATATCTTATTTATCCTGTCTCTGCTACAGACCCTGGAAACCATTATTTTACTCTTTGCTTCTAAAAGTTCAACTTTTTTAGATTCCACATTTAAGATCATGTAGTACACATATCTCTTTCT
Organism: Sapajus apella; assembly: GCF_009761245.1. NCBI lineage: Eukaryota > Metazoa > Chordata > Mammalia > Primates > Cebidae > Sapajus > Sapajus apella. Next base: position 11,316,272 of record NW_022436964.1, read on the forward strand.
GTGCCTGGCTTATTTCACTTAGAATAATAATTTTTTCTACAGTTCTCTGATGGTCTGTTATTGTTTTGTAGTGGTTTTGTTGCCTGTTTAATTGACTTGTTTTTAAATTTTTTTTTTGTTTTTTTTTAGTTGATGTGGTTGTACATATTTGAGAGATACATGTGATATTTTGATATATGTATACAATGGGTAAAATCAGGGCAATTGACATATCCATCACCTAATACAGATTTCTTTTCTTCATTTTTAAGAAAATTACAATTATTCTCTCATATTTAAAAGTATACAACAAATTAGTATTAACTATAATTTCCCTATTGCACTATCAAATACTATTACTTATCCTTCTAAGTGTATTTTTGTACTCATTAACTAACTTCTCTTCATCATCCCCTCCTTTCACTAACATAATTACAGCTATACAATAGAGATTCTGACATGTCATAATTTTACTTTTATTATCTAAAAATCTGTGATTTTATCATTCTATCTCATTTCAAAATTTGTTTAATGAAGCTTTTTTTCTTCAGATGGAAGAAACTGTTTAATTTGTTCATTCTCATTACCATGTAGACAACCATTTTCTGAAAAAGGTATATTTTCAATTGGCAGTTGGATAATTTCCAATTTTTGCTGATCACAAATAGTAATAGTATGCATATTATTGTAATATTATATATTTTGGTGATTACAAATTTGTATTCCCATTGGTTGTATTTCTCAGTGAGGGTATTTGCTGGGCAAATTGTCATATATATTTAAAGTTGATAGGTATTGCCAAATGGTTTTCCAGAATGAGTCCAACAATATATACTTTTATCAGAAAAGCATGAAAGACCTTGTTTATTCCTCCTCCAAATTCTTTTCTACTCTTCATTTGCTCTTCTTTCCCTCATTATCTTGGTTTTCTCCACTACTTCTTCCTTTCCTTCTTCTTTCTCTCTTCCTTTCTTCTTTCCTTTCTCCATCCCTACCTTTCTGCTTCACTGTGTCTCTTTTTCTCTTTCCTTTCTTTATCTTGTTTTGTTTTTTCTGCTGTAGCCACTCTGTTGCTATGCATTAATATGTCTTTGTTTTAAATTTGCACTTACCCGAAGTATGTTGAGTACCTTTTCATATGTTTGTTGGTTATTTAAGTCTCTAATTTTGTGAAGTGCCTGTCAAACATTTTGTCATCTTTTTCTGACTGCATTTTTTTAAATTACTTCGTATGTGTTCTCTATACTTTCTACACCACGAAGCATAAAATGATTATCTTATTCTTCTCATGACTTTCTTTTTAGTGCCTTAAGGATGTCATTTGCTAATCAGAATTTCTTACCCTTAAGATAATCTAATATATTAATCCTCTATCATTAGTATTTTTAATGCCCTGGTTAATAAATGTTTGTGGATTTCAAAGTCCATTTATTCTCCCTTATTTTTTTCAAAAATAGTATTAGTTGATATTTCTGTAGTATTTCTGTGTATGATGTCAGGTAGGGGTAAATTTTATTTTGTGTCTACATAGATAGCTGTTTGAGCCAGCACTGATTATTGAAAAGATATTTTTTCTCACTGCATTGATTATCAAATTTGTTGTACATCATTTTATTGCATGCATAGAGTGCTATTTCTGGATTCTCTAGCTCATGTCATTGATTTACTTCTCTGATTTTTGCTTCACTACTATGTTTTTTAAATAATCAGAGCCTTTTAATAGGTCTTAATATCTGGTAATATAATTTATTTAGCTTGTTTTTTTCTTCAAAATTGCTTTTTTCTTGAAACATTATTTCCATATATACACACATACATCCCTAGATTTTCTTCTGGAATTATGTTTACCCTACAAATCAGTATAGATAAAATTGATTTTTTAACCCACTTGCATCTACCAACCAAGGAAAATGTTTATACTAGCCTCCATTTATTTGTGTCTTAGTTATATTCTCTACATCTTATTGTAAAGGCCTTTCAGATCTCTTAGATTTACTACTAGGTATCTGATGATTATCAATACTATTAAAATAGCATTATAGTTTTGAAATATAGTTCTCTGTTTAATGCTTTATGTGATAATATAACTTATTTTGTTTATAGGCATTTTATCAAGCAATTTTGAAAAATTTGGATATTATATCTAATTTTGAAATCCATCATGATTGAATAAGGAGGTTGACAATTGTAAATTTGTACAAAACTATATATTATAACTATTTTGATGCTTTGGAATCAATCAACGGTATACAGTCAAATGAAAAACATTTATTCATGAAAACCACTGAATTTCAGGTATGAACAACATAGCCTGTGCATTTTTGCCCAGAGACTCTCCTATGACTTTCAGCTCAGCCCATACAGTAGTTAAACCAGGGCATGCATGCTATGAATATAAGCTTTGCCACCAAAGATGCACATTTGATTTGGATCGCGTCATTTAAACTGGCAACATTTATAACAAATGAACAAGAAGGACTATTAGCACTTATTCTGAGATTATGGGTATGCTTGATGCAAACAGAAGACCAATGGACTAATGAAGAAGAACAGGATGTCATGAAGTCACATATTCCAGGTTGACCAGATGTGGTGTATGTGCTGCAGACACTGTGTGCATGTGCCAACCACCTGCACATCCTTGGAAAAAGGAGTCTGCAATACCCAGAGGAGATGCCAGAGAGTCCAGCTGAAAGTGAAATGAGATGTGAACTTAAAAATGGCCTGAAGCTTGAATGTGCTCTCTGGCCCACACTCTGATCAATCAGCAGATAGAGGAAGCCTTGCTGGCTTGTAATATTTGGACACAACCTCTGACCAATCTTTGGCTCAAAAATAAGTTATGTGGTCAGAAGGGTGATCTGTAGAAAGTCAGTCTTAAAACCAAAACAAGAAAAAAGAAACACATAACTTAGCATTGAGATATCAGTATCTGCACGTTGTCAAAAAACATACTTAACAGATTTACTTTTGCAGTAAAATGTGTATAAAATGATGTTGTTAGTAAGGAATCTGAAAAGTGAAACATCATAGGTAGATTGAGGAAGATCAAGCTTTGAAGTACCAGGGATCTGGTGATGAACCTGCCATTCTTTTTTTTCCTCCAGCATTCCTGGCCAGAGAGAGCACCAGAGAAGCTCTCTAGTTCTGACTCAAGAAATGAAAAAGTGCACACATAATGCTCCAAGAGAATATGGAGCCCACCTTCCCCTTCCCACCCTGCTTCCTATTTTTTGCTCCATTACTTCATGTCCCAGGTAGTTCCATTGCAGCTTTGGCAACAGCAGCAGCCACAGGAACTCAAAGAAGTCCAAGCTCTAAGACAGGAATATCTTCTGCTCTTCTTCTCTCATTGGTGGCTCTGTGTTATCAGTACTATGCAATTAGATCCCATTGCCCTTTTTCTCTCTCTCTCTTCCCATTGCTAACCTTGACATTTTATCCTTGTAATGATATCTTTGATTATTAAAAGGTAATTTTACTTCTCTTAGTAAAAGAAGACCCTGCAAATAATATACCCTATATAGCAGGTGACTTTATTTATATAAATTCTGAAAGAGGTAAGTGTTTAGAGAAGCATTTTTTTGGTAATAAAACTATAAAGATAGAAGACGAACTGATTACCATACAACACAGGGCAAAATTGAATGGGATTGGAGAAGGCCATTATCCTATAAAGATGGTCATATATGAACTCCTGAAATGCTAGAAATAAATCAGCAATTGACAGACAAGTGTTTATATAGACACTTTCTTTATAATAATGTGTTAGGCTGTACAATTGCATTTTATGCACAATTTGTCTGTGTTGTTTCACAATATAAAGGTGAAAATGAGTACATAGCTTCTAGGGCATGAAATAACCTCCTAGACCATATTTTTAACTACATTACCCAGAAACTGGAAACACAGATAATGTTTGTCTTTCGCACTTGGTGTTTCAACACAGTGTATCAAGGAAACATGAATACTGAATATACAGTATTACATGTGTGAAGAGAATAAAATTTCTCCTTCTATATTTTTCAGATTTGTATTAAAGTGTCTTTTTAATTCACATCAAGCATTTATCTTGATCCTATGATATTCTTGGAATTTAAAACACAGCCTTGCTCTAGTCTCTGTGTGCAACTATTGTCTTTGTAGTATTGAAACCATAATTCTGTGTATGCAAGACATTCTCAGTAAGGGTTTTATACTTTTAATTTTTATGATTTAACTTACGTGTTGTTCTGACCAGCCCGTTGTTAGGCCTGTTCTTGAGCTTCCCTTCTTAGTGAGTTTAGTATCTTTCGTGGACCTTAAGAATGTTAATTATTACGTCCTCTAGCTTCTTTAATGCCTTTTTTAGATATGAACATTTTAAAAGAATCTGGCTATAGTTATCACTTATTCAGTGTTTACTCAGCTTTATATACATCATCTCATGTAAAACTTAAACAAGTGAATGTCTCACAGATTAGGGTATTGAGATTTGAAGAAGTTAAATAACGGTGGCAAACTCAGGCATATGATGTGGCATTCCCGCATTTTTCATTTGTTTGACTCCATCAATTAGTTAATTTATTTGTTCATTCAGTATCTATTATGATACTGATACCAATACCTGGCATGGTAGTTAATGTAACTATGTAGAGACTAAGGCAAAAACAAACAAACAATAAAACCTAAAGAAATGCACAATTATAAGTTTCGTCTGTCTGTAAGCTACAGAAATGTACAGTGAGAGACTGCTAAGCAACTCATGCAGAGGCTAATATGTCTTGAATAACTCTTTGTTTTATGCAGTATAACCCTTTATATTGGCAGTGGTGCAGCATCTGTTGAGGTTGGACAAGCAATTCTGTAAAATTATCTTCAGAATGATGATTTTACCAGAGCTCTACCTCACAGAATGAGGTATTAATTAGTACTTGTAACATCAGTCAGTACTTCAATCATCCACAGACGTAACACTGGTCCTCAGTGTAATAAACAGGCTGTACGGGGACTTCAGAAGCTGAGTTCTGAAAGGCTGTTCATAAAAAATTGATTTAATTGATTTTTCATGTTTATGTTCTAAGACAGTGGTTCCCAGCTTTTTCCAATAAGAGAATCCCTTTTAATTTTGCAAACATCCACATTCAAAATGCATTACTGATCATTTTGGATTGGGTAAATCCATGACTAAAGACTTTCATGGTATCAGAAACAATAAAATTAGCTTTCATCTTATTAATTACGAAGGCATCTAAATATATTTAAAAATAAATAGTGTGCACTAGGTTTCCAAGTATGATTTCAATAACTTCCCTAGGAGACTACGAGCCTGAACTGTGGGTTCAAAATGACTTGGCTACGTTACTGGCTAGTTCTATGACCTTAGGGAGATTACTTGACCCATATGTGTCTTAGTATCCTCTTTTATCAAATGGTTATAAAAAAAGCATATCATTCACAGAATTTTTAATATTAGGCCTCATAATATGTGGATGTGTGTGTGTATTATTCACACATATGCATGTATGCATTAAACTTTTTTTGTTTTTAAGATAGAGTCTCACTCTGTCACCCAGGCTGGAATACAGCGTCACAATCTTGGCTCACTGCAACCTCCACCTCCCAGGTTCAAGCAATTCTCCTGCCTCAGCCTCCCGAGCAGCTGGGATTACAGGAATGCACCACCACACCCAGCTAATTTTGTATTTGAGTAGAGAGGGGGTTTAACCATGTTGGCCAGGCTGGTTACAAACTCCTGACCTCAAGTGATCCATCGCCTTGGACTTGCGAAGTGCTGTGGTTACAGTAGTGAGCCACCACATCCAGCCACATTAAACATTTAAATGCAGTATATTATACACACAAACAAGCTCCAAACATTGTTAATGCTGCCTGGGGATGGGATGTGAATCTGGAACGATTGGACTTGATTTAGCAGAGACTAAGGCTGGCATCCAGGGAAGAAGCCACTGTAAAATGCTTTGCATGGCTTAAGTAGTTTTGACTTTATCCTCTAGGTTGTTTCATGTATGAACATCCAATAAACATTGAGTAAAAAGACATGGTTTTTCGATACCTAGTAGTAAGTTTTTACCTTGGGTAAGTTACCTAACCTTCAGTTTTCTAATAAATTATCTCTCTCATTTGAAAATATTGCAAAGTAAGCCACATGTGTGTGTGTATACATATATATGTGTGTGCGTATATATATATATATATTCTAAAAATGTAAATAGAATTATTAGGTGACAATTTTCCTTCAGAATTTGAAGCTTTCTCTCTCTCTCACTCTCTACACACACACACACACACACACACACACACACACACAAATATATGGCTCACTTTGCAATATTTTCAAAGTGATAGATATCTACACAGATAGATACATAGATAAAGAAACAAGAGGAACAACAGCCCAAATTTCACAAACCTAATGAGATAATGTGTAAATCTGATTAACACACAATAACAAGTAAACTAATATAGATGACACTAATTTATACATTGTAAGTTAGGAAATATCTGGTGAAAAAATCCTAAGTTTTTAAAAAAAGAAAAATTGGTAACACCTTTGGAATCTTATTTTGAGAGATCCTTTTTTTGGACTAGCAAGCATCTATCAAAACGCTGAATTATTTTATGTGGATTTTAGCTCACAAGAAAAAAGTATGCAATTTGTACTGCAACACTATGCAAATTTTTTCAGGTAAACAAAAAAAATGGGAACTGTATAGGTGGCATCATCAGCATAAATATTGTTTACATTTTTAGAGGAAATCATTAGTCACACGGCCTCATGAAAACGTTTCTCTTGGTACCTGATATATTTGACAGACCAGTCAAATTATTATGATTATGATTCTCTAGAACTTTTCAAACTATTTTATTCAGGCACCTAGAGAAAATGAGTAAGAAGATATGGAAGAAACAGTACTGTTAATTTGTTTGAAGAAAAAATATAGTAACATATTATGCTGTAAGCAACACTGAGCTTAATAAAAAAGTTAATGGCAGTTTAGTCTCACAGACACTGAGCAGTCAGTTCTTAACACAGCTCCCTGTTGTGTAAATAAGACTAATAAATCCAGCTCTGAAAAGGAAAGAGAAGTGTATACAATCAGAAACAGTAGAAAGATGAGATCCCTTCTCGTTCCCAGCCAATGAGTGAGCTAAATAGCCAAAGTTGGTTTGTTAATTTTAAGACTGAGATGAACATGTGACTATGATCAGAAAGCAACTTGCTTTCCCTGAATAACCAACCATTTTTAGACAATTATATGCAGGAAAGATTCAGGGAAACAGAGAGGTATGTTTGACACCTGTCTTAGTTACAAACAGCCTACTTACACATTTGCTTAAAAGCAATTCACAAGGAAATCAGTTGTTCACCATAGAGCAGTACACATGGATGTGGCTCTTGGACATTTTCTGATGACATAAGAAGAAAAAGTTTTAGGGTAAGTTATACCAGCATACCAAGATAATATCTGAATATTACTTAAATTAATTTTATAGATCATGGATATCACTTGAACTAGAAATTAATTTGTCCATTTTTAGTTCAATTTTTATTGAATTTAATAAAAATATAGGGATGTATACAAATAAAAATATAGATTCTGCTATGATGTCCTTTTTTATATTTGTAATTTATGCCTCTTTTCATTATTCTTTATCAGTCTTATATAGGTTATTAATTCTATTTACCTATTTAGAAAACAGATTTTTGGCTTTTTTATTTTCCCTATTGCTTATTTGTTGTTTGCATTTATTGCATACTTTCTGCATAACAAATCATCTCCAAATTTACTAGCTTTAAACAAATATGTAAACAGAGGTAGATCCACTGCTCCATGTTATGAAGTTATCCAATACTGGGCTGGATACCCAAAAGGGCTCCCTCACGTTTCTAGCACCACGGCAGGAAAACTGAGCTCAGCTGGGACATTAGGATGTCCTTGTTCCTCTGTATCTCTCTCTAAGTAATCTTAGGCCACATCCTTCTCCACATGGTTTTTCCACCTGGTTGCTCCACATAGTCTCTCCAAGTGGTAATTCCAGTAGCGTGTTCAGTCTCCTTGCATAGCAGATCAGGCTCCCAAAAGCACAAAGCAGCTAACAGGACTTGTTGGAGCTCAGGCAGTGAACTGGCACAGGGTCACTTCTGCCTTCTTCATTTATGAAAGCAAGTCACAGACCTACCCAAAATTCAGTGGAAAAGGATTTTGCCAGGGTATTAATAAAAATGGGAGTAGTTCTTTTGAAGTCACCAAAGCAACCATCACATGCATTTTATCTGAATTTCACTAGTTTTGATATATTGTACTTTGTTTTGTTTGTTAGTTTTACCATTTGTTTAATTCTTTTTCTAATATTTTTCTAAGTCATTCTTGATATGTATAAAACACTAATTTTGGTAATTTTTACAGATGTAGAGATTAATTCTATATTTGATAAGAGATTTTTCTTTGAAATTTGTTGAGAATTGCTTTATAGACCAACATATGCTTCATTTTGGCCTGTGGTCCTTATGCAAAATTGGAAACACAGACACACACACACGCACCCTGAATTTGTTAGGCACTATGGTATTTTATGCCAGTCATTTATTTTTAATCTTATTATTAAAATTTATTATACCACCTTTATTTTTGTCTGTTTATTCTATCTGATATTAGAAAAAGTGGGTTAAAATCTTCAAACATGTCTCTGGATTCATCAGCTTCTCCTTGCAGTTCTTTCATATGTTTGGAGATTAACTTTTAGGTTCATTCAAATTTAAAAGTGTTGTATCTCCCTGGATTTGCAAGGGCAATAACTATTTAATCATTTCAAAATGAGTCATTTCTGGAATTTTTCTTGCTCTGAAGTCTACTTCACCTGATATTATATTACCTACAACCAGTTTCTTTTGTTGCTAGTTGTACAACACATATTTTCGTAGTACATTATAGTATGTATATTAACCGTATATTAACCTTTCTGTGTTTTTAAATAGGTATGATGCATCTAAGTATCATGTAATGGAACTTTGTTTTTTCATCCAGTTTAACTTTTTGTCTTTTAATTGATTCATTTAGTTCATTTACATTTCACATTATTATTAGTGTTGTTGCATTTCATGCTATCATCTTGTTTTTGCTGAAGTTGTTGTTGCATTGGTTTTATAGTCCCTTCACTTTTCTTGTCTTCCTTTGTAGTAATTTCAAGTAAGTCACCAGCACAGACCATATTCAAGGGGAGAGGATTACAAAGGAGTGTGAATGCCAGGAGGAATATTCATTACAAACCACCAGAATAACAGACAACACAAAATCTGTGTGTGTGTATATATATGTGTGGGCTCTATCATTTGTTTAAAAATACTATCTAAATTCCTTCACAATTTCCTCTCTGATATATATTTTTTATTTGCTTTTTATTTTTTTTTAATTGTACTTTGGGCTCTGGGGTACATGTGCACATCCTGCATCCTACAGAATTGTTGCATGTATGGTACATACCTGCCATGGTGGTTTGCTGTCTCCATCCCTCCCCACCATTGCCTACATCAGGCATTTCTCACAGTGTTATCCCTTCCCATCCTCCCTGACCCCCACCTTGCTGTCCCTCTTTTCCCCTCCCTTCCAACCCCTACCACCCAGCCCAGTGAGTGTTGTTCTCTTCCCTGTGCCCAAGTATTCTCGTTGTTCATCACCCGTCTATGAGTGAAAACATGCAGTGTTTGGTTTTCTGTTCTTGTGTCAGTTTGCTGAGAATGATGGTTTCTAGATTCATCCATGTCTGTACAAAGGACACAAACTCGTCTTTTTTTTTTCATGACTGCATAGTATTCCATGGTGTATATGTGCCACATTTTCTTTTACCAGTCTATCATTGATGGGCATTTCAGTTGGTTCCAAGTCTTTGCTATCATAAACAGCAGTGCAATGAACATACATGTGCTTGGGTCTTTATAACAGAATGATTTATAATCCTTTGGATATATACCCAGTAATGGGATTGCTGGGTCAAATGGAATTTCTATTTCTAGGTCCTTGAGGAATCTCCGCACTGTCTTCCATAATGGTTGAACTAATTTATACTTCCATGAACAGTGTAAAAGTGTTCCTTTTCTCCACATCCTCTCCGGCATCTGTTGTCTCCAGATTTTTCAATGATTGCCATTCTAACTGGTGTGAGATGGTATCTCAATGTGGTTTTGATTTGCATTTCTCTAATGACCAATGATGATGAGCATTTTTTCATGTGTATTGGCTGCATATATGTCTTCTTTTGTAAAGTGTCTGTTCATATCCTTCACCCACTTTTGAATGAGTTTGTTTGTTTGTTTCTTGCAAATCTGCTTTAGTTCTTTGTAGATTCTGGATATTAGCCCTTTGTCAGATGGGTAGATTGCAAAAGTTATTTCCCATTCTGGTGGTTGCCAGTTCACTCTAATGATTGTTTCTTTGCTGTGCAGAAGCTCTTAAGTTTAATTAGATCACTTTTGTGTATTTTGGCTTTTGTTGCCATTGCTTTTTGTGTTTTAGTCATGACATCCTTGCCTATTCCTATGTCCTGAATGGTTTTGCCTAGGTTTCCTTCCAGGGTTTTTATGGTGTTAGGCCTTATGTTTAAATCTTTATCCATCTGGGAGTTAATTTTAGTGTAAGGTGTCAGGAAGGAATCCAGTTTCTGCTTTCTGCACATTGCTAGCCAGATTTCCCAAAACCAGTTATTAAACAGGAAATCCTTTCCCCATTGCTTGTTTTTGTCAGGTTTGTCAAAGATCAGATGGTTGTAGATGTGTGGAGTTGCTTCCAAGGCCTCTGTTCTGTTCCATTGGTCTATGTTTCTGTTTTGGTACCAGTACCATGCTGTTTTGATTACTATATACTTGTAGTATAGTTTGAAGCCAGGCAGCAAGATGCCTCCAGCTTTGTTCTTTTTGCTTAGGATTGTCTTGGCTATGTGCACTCTATTTTGGTTCCACATGAAGTTTAAGGTGATTTTTTTTTCCCCAATTCTGTGAAGAAAGTCAATGTAGCTTGATTAGGATAGCATTGAATCTATAAATTACTTTGGGCAGTATGATCATTTTCATGATATTGACTCTTCTTATCCATGAGCATGGACTATTTTTTCATTTGTTTGCATTGTGTCTTACTTCCTTGGGCAGTTGTTTATAGTTCTTTTTGAAGAGGTCCTTCAAATACCCTGTAAGATGTAGTCCTAGATATTTTATTCTCTTTGTAGCAATTATGAATGCAAGTTCACTTGTGATTTGGCTCTCTGTTTGTCTATTATTGGTGTATAGGAATGCTTGTGATTTTTGCACATTGATTTTGTACCCTGAGACTTTGCTGAAGTGTCTTATCAGTTTAAGGAGACTTTGAGTTGAGACAATGGGGTTTTCTAAATATACTATCATGTTATCTGCAAACAGAGACAATTTGACTTTCTCTCTTCCTATTTGAATATCTTTTATTTCTTTCTCTTTCCTGATTGCCCTGGGCAGAAATTCCAATACTATGTTGAATAGGAGTGGTGAGAGAGGGCATCGTTTTCTTGTGCTGGATTTCAAAGGAAATGCCTTCAGCTTTTGCCCATTCAATATGATATTCACTATGGATTTGTCATGAATAGCTCTTTTTATTTTGAGACGTTCCATCAATACCTAGTTTATTGAGAGTTTTTAGCATGAAGGGGTATTGAATTTTGTCAAAGGCCTTATCTGTATCTATTAAGATCATCATGTGGTTTTTGTCCTTGGTTCTGTTTATGTGATAGATTACATTTATTGATTTGCATATGTTGAAACAGCCTTTCATCTTAGGGGTGAAGCCAATGTGATCATGGTGGATAAGCTTTTGATGTGCTGCTGTATATGGTTTGCCCTTATTTTATGTTGATAACATATTTTATTTTAGTAGTCAATAATATTCCATTGTCTGGATATACCACAGTTTATTTATACATTTACCTACTGAAGGACTTCGTGACAGCTTCCAAGTTTTGGTAATTATGAATACAACTGCTATAAATATACATGTGTTGTTTTTTATGTGGACATAAATTTTCATTTATGTTTTTCTCTGAACTGGTTATTCTAGTTAGCAATTCCTCTAACCTTTTTTCAAGGAAGCTAAGAATCTTGAATAAAGATTAGACTCTCACTTTTGTCTTTGTTTTCTTTTCCTCTTTTACTTTTCTCATTATGGTTTCATCTAATATTTTCCATTGATATATATTCCTGTTTACTAATTTTCATGTTAGAAGTATCTGACAAACTGTTAAACTTATCAATTTGCTTCACAATTTCAGTTAATATAATTTCAATTATAGAATTATAATTCAATTTTTTTTAAAAAAGACTTTGTTCTCCATTGGCATTAGCCACTTTAATGTTGTTTGTTTCCGTATATTAACCATAGTATGCTTAATATTCATATTTTATAATTATTATCCCCACCACCTGCAAATCTCTTTTTATTGTCTGTTCCCTTGACCCTGTGTCTTGAAATACTCAGTAAATATGATTTAGCTAGAAACTTAGTTTTGTTTTAGACAGGCAATTAAAATACAGATAAACTACCTTCATCCAATGAAGGATTGAGTTAGTTAAGGCTATGCTGCAGTCTTTGTAAGAAATGGTTTATTTTTGTTTCTCTATTGCTCAAACACTAAAGTTCTTAAGGGCTTTGAAGGGATGTTTATCTAGAATATTTATTAGAGCCTTTTCTCTGAAAATCCCTGAATTATTATTTTTTTTAATCTCCTCAGCACTTGGAAACCACTGAAAGCTCTACTTTGCATCTCACTTGTGGTCTGTTCTTTTCTGTTTGTCTTCTCACCCTATGGAATCTGAACTAACTTGACAATTAGCAGATGCCTTGAGGGAAAATGTGGTAGAATATCAGAATTACTTTATTGATTTTCCATTGACTTAAATGTTTTAGTCTCTCAGGTCCTTTCAATGTTGGTTCCTTTTTAATGCATAAAACTAATGTCTAAAAATGTTTTAGAAGTTTTATGTTTGTTCTTGTCAGGCATATAGTTCTGCTTGCAGCTACTCAGTCACATTTAGATGCAGAAGTCCTAAATTCTTTTCAATATTTGCTCCAAAAAGCACTTTTTTCTTTGATCCCTCAAAAATAATTATATAATTAAATGGTTATAGTTTTGACAATTTGTACTTTCCTATAAAAGTCTCTTGTCTGTTTTGATTTACATGAATTTGAAGTATTTAAGAGATTATTTATTACCAGATATGATTTCCATCTTGATGAATGTTTCTCAAACTGCAATCAGATGGTTCCTGAAGACAAGCTAAGGTTCTACAGGCCTTGCATTTTAGATTCAACTCAAAACTTAAGACTTTCTGAAGGATAAAAAAAGAGAGCAGAACAAAATAAAACAGAATTGTTCACTCTTCTTTTTAAAAACTTTACTCTCAAATTGAAACTTTGTTTTCAGGAGTACTGTTTCAGACTACATGACTTCTGAATTTAAGACAAAGATAAATATTATATGTCCTATTACACATTTCTTAAGTTGCAGCCATTGCATCAGTAACTATTAGAACAGGAAGAGACTTAAAAAGTTATAGACTCTGACTTATACAAACGAAGCAATGGAAGTCCCCAGAAGTTAAATAACATTTGAAAAAAGACCACCATAGAAACCCTATGTTTCTATCCTATGTACACCAATGTGGAATATTAATTTAGAATATTAGTTAGGCAAGTTCAAAGGTTCATTACATATTGCCTCAATTCTTGTAGTCTTAAAAAGTTTAAAAATACTAATATACCTAAAATATATCTTTACATTCACTCATTTGATTTTAGAAATGAAGAGCCAAAATGATTGTCCTTTGTAGGGACATGGATGAACCTGGAAACCATCATTCTCAGCAAACTGACAGAAGAGCAGAAGATCAAACACCGCATGTTCTCACTCATAGGCGGGTGTTGAACAATGAGAACACATGGACACAGGGAGGGGAGCACTACACACTGGGGTCAGTTGGGGGGAAATAGGGGAGGGAGGGTGGGGGGTGGGAAGCTGGGGAGAGATAGCAAGGGGAGAAATGCCAGATGTAGGTGATGGGGAGGAAGGCAGCAAATCAACTGCCACGTGTGTTCCTATGCAACAATTTTGCATGTTCTTCACATGTACCCCAAAATGTAAAATGCAATAAAATAAATAAATGGGAAAAAAAAAAAGAATTATTGAAGATGTACAAGAAAATAATTTGTGGCCCCTTTTTAAAACATGAGTAAATGTATTAAAATCTTTTTAAATCAAACAACATTTCCAAATAAGTCTTGCTTGAAAGGAAACTTACTCCATAATTTAACTAAATAAACTTCTCTCTCACTCATTTGCATCTTACTGAACTTAACATATATTACAAAGAGCAAAGGCATTTCTTGTATTATTTGGGGAACAGGCTTTTAAAAGCAAACTTTAAAGAAACATCTGTGTGTATGGGCAGGTAACACAGAAGTTTCAAATATTCATATTCATTTTTCAAAACCCACATATAAATAATATTGAAATTATCTTTGTATGTACCAAATAGGGTCATAAAATCAAATGTCATACCGCGTCTTAGTGATTTTCAAGTCATTCCTCAATTTAGCATTATATCAAATGTTTTCAATTTGTACCATTTATACATTACAACTAATTGGATAAAATTAAGCAGGGACTTCAATTGTTCTGTATATTTCAAGTTTGACATTTTAGCAATATTTCTTTCTGACACCCATATTTTATAAAATATCCAGCTAAATTTTGACTTTCCAGCCTGATTATCAAGCTGGTCATATTTTGAGAGCTCTCTTATTGTAATCTAAATTTTGACAAATATATTAATCTATCTGAAAACAAATGTAGCAAAGCTTTATTTCCTTCCCCTATTTCATTTGTCTCCTGACTATTTAGTGTGAAAAAATTATGCAATTCAGCAAATATTTTTTTGGCTTCCTCAGCCAATTTTCTGGGAGTAAGCCTTCCTTTCTACATTCATTGTTCCTTAGTTGATTATGAAAAGTGAAAAATATAATCATCACATGAGATTTTTAAAAGAGAAAATACATTATATAACCTCTCAAACTTATGAGCATGACACAGCTTTTGGAAAGATGATGGTGATGAAGAAAAGGGATGAAGATAACTGATGATGTGGAATTGCAACTTGACAAAGAGCAACAATTTATTACAGGCAGACTAAAGCGCAAAGCCATCTTTGTCCAATGTGCTATTTAGCTACATTGTTTTATTTACATTTGATAGTGATTTGCAAATTCCCAAACAAAATGTGTCAGCTGTTTTCATTTCATGTTTGGACCAATTAGGTTGAGAAACTCCGGACTTACACCTCATTCTATTTCTGAATGTGCCTCTGTTACAAAGATCCTATCTGTCCCCTGAGGTTTGATGGATCAGGCTTGCCCCAAACTGGCTGACAATTATGACAAGCTAGGCCGGCAGTATTTATCTGAGCTCGATCCAGAATATTTCTAAAAACATAAAATGTGTTTAGTTTCCTAAGCATTCTCTGTTAGGTGTTTATCTTTTCTTATTTTCATCCACAGGTCTTGTGTTTATGTGTCAGATTTGTTTTGCTGTTTGTCCATTGGCACTCAAATCAGACCATTGAAGAGAAAAGTGAACACTTTCTAAAACTTTCCCACCTACTTGAAGCTATATTCATTTGTTCATTTGTTCATTTTCAAAATACTTGGGAAATTGTTTCTTCTGAATTAGAGCATCTGTGTTGTGTGAGAGCACGCTATTTATGAAGTCCAAACCACAATGTCAAGTTACATTTATTTTAATTAGTTATAAGACACTAATACTACCAAAATGCTATTAGTCTTGGAAAAACATTTTTTTAAGTTCACAGTAATTTTTTTAACAGCTGTAGTATCAATAAATGATTCCTATAGTTATCACAAGCTAAATGATGAAGCAGTAATAGGACAAGATGTAGGAAAACACATAGAGAAGGAATGTGTGTCCATGAGAGGGCTGGCAGGCCTCAGCCTCCACATGCCAGTGTTTCTCGACTGACCCACAGCAGGATGCTAACATGGGATTTTTTATGCTTCATTTTCAATTTTTTTTTCTAGGAATTTTCATATTCCACTCTTCATTATTTTGAAATATACAGGGGATAGTTAATGGGTACAAAAATACAGTTTGATAGAAGGAATAAGATCTATTGTTCAGTAGTACAATAGGGCAAGTGCAGGATATTTTATGGAGGAAATAAATATATCTATATATCCTAAAATTTGCTTTGGTAATCATTTCTTAGTATACAATTCATTGGCATCAGTTATATCCACAATGTTGTTCAACTATCACCACTATTTCCGAAACTTTTTATCATCCCAAGCAAAAAAATATCTGCACATTAAGCAATAACATCCTATATACCCTCTTCTTAGCCTGGATATAAGGTGACTCCTAATCTGTTTTCTTTGTCTATGAATTTGCCTATTCTAGATATTTCACATAAGTGGAATCATACAATATTGGTTTTTTTGTGTGTCTGCCTATATTAAGGTAGTGTTTCCAAGGTTTATCCATCCTGTAGCATGTCTAAGCACTTCATTTTATCGCTGAATAATATTCAATTATATGTGTATACCACATTTTGCTTATTTATTCATCTGCTGATGGGCATCTAGGTTGTTTTCACTTTTTGGCTATTGTGACTTACGCTGCAATGAAAGTTGGCATACAAGTATCTCTTTGCGTTTATTTTCAACGCTTTTGGCTAAATACTTAGGAGTGGAGTTGCTGGGTCATATGATAATTTGATGTTTAATTTTTTGAGGAGCTTCCAAACTTCTCTTAGCAGGTGCACCATTTTATATTATCACCAGCAATGTATGAAGGCTCCAGTTTCTCCAGAACCTTACTAATATTTGATATTTTATGGGATTTTTTTTATTGTTTGTGTGTTTGATTTATTGTAGCCATTCTAGTGGGTTGAAGTGGCATCTCATTGTGTTTTGATTTGCATTTCTGTATGAATAAAGATTCTGGACATCTTTTCATGTGATTATAGGCTATTTGCATATTTATTTTTATAAAATGTCTATTTAAGTGCTTTGTCCATTTCATAATTTGCTTAGTCTTTTTGTTGTTGAGTCATAGGAGGTTTTTTCTATGTTAATCACATTATATACGTAATTTGCAAATATTTTTTCCTGTTCTATAGGTTGGATTTGATAATGTCCATTGATGTACAAAAGTTTTAATTCTAGTGAGGTTTAATTTATCTATTTTTTTTCCTTTGTTGCTGGGGCTCCTGATGTCATAACTAAGAATCCATTTCCAAATCTGATGCATAAAAATTTACCTTCATATTTTCTTCTCAGTTTCATGGTTTTAGCTTCTTTCCATCATTTCACTTTTAACCTGTTTGTGTTTGGATCTAAATTAAGTCTTTGTAAATAACGTATAATTTCATTATATGTTTTTTAAATTCATTCTTCCAGTCTTTGCTTTTAAAGGAATTACTCATAAGGAAGGACTTGCTTTTGTCACTTTATTTTATTTTTTTTGTATCTTATATCTTTTATTTATTATTTAATTATTGACTTCATTTGTGTTTACTTGATATTTTGTAGTGCCACATAGATGGAATCATATAGTATGAAGCCTTTCAAACTGGCATCTTTCACTGATTAATATACATTTATTTATTCCATGTCTTTTTGTGGCTTGATAGTACATTTTATTTTAGTAGCCAATAATATTCCATTGTCTGGATATACCACAGTTTATTTACACATTTACTTAGTGAAGGACATTGTGACAGCTTCCAAGCTTTGACAATTATGAATACAGATGCTATAAACATACATGTGTTGTTTTTTATGTGGACATAAGTTTTCATTTCCTCTGGTTAAATACCAACAAGCACAACTGCTGGATTGTATGATAACAGTGTGTCTAATTTTGTAAGAAGCTGTCAACTGTTTTCCAAAGTGCCTATGCCATTTTGTATTCCCACCAGCAATGAATGAGAGTTCCTATGGTCCCAAATGTTGCTACCTTTTGGTGTTGTCACTGTTTTGGGTTTTAGGCACTCCCTTTGAGTGTAGTAGTAGCGCATCATTATTTTACTTTTCAGTTCCCTAAGGACATATGATATATAGCTTATTTGTCACTGGCATTATTATTATTAACTATGTTTGGTGAGGTGCGTGTTAAATTTTTCAGCCCATTTTGTATTTGGGTTGTTTTTTTATCATTGAGTTTTAAGAGTTCTTTGTATATTTTAGATGACAGCCTTTTATCAGACATGTCCTTTATATATATTCTTACTCTTTAACTTACCTCTTTATTCTCTTGACAATATCTCAAAGCATATATTTTTAAATTTTTTTTGAGACAGTCTCACTCTATCGCCCAGTTTGGAGTGCAGTGGCACAATCTCAGCTCACTGCTACCTCTGCTTCCCAGGTTCAAGTGATTCTCCTGCCTCAGCCTCCTGAGTAGCTGGGATTACAGGTGTGTGCCATCATCCCGGTCTAATTTTTGTGTTTTTAATAGAGATGGGGTTTCACCATGTTGGTCAGGCTGGTCTTGAACTCCAGACCTCGTGATCTGCCTGCCTCAGCCTCCCAAAGTGTTGGGATTACAGGCATGAGCCCAGCACCTGGATTATTTTTAAATTTTAATAATGCCTAACTTATAAATTCTTTCCTTCATAGTTCATGCCTGTTTTCCTCAGTACTCACAAAATGGGTTCATCAATTGAGTTTTAAGACAGTACATAACAAGTTCTCCACATTTTGTATTGAAGTGCTTAACTATATGATCAGTCTTACAGGTGTTTAGGAACCAAGTTTGCATTAAACCTTTAGGTAGCTAATCATTCACAGTCTACCAAAAGAAGTCAGGAAGGTCAAAAAATAAAGGAGAAATTTCAGTTATTCAACTATACTCCAAGTCTTAGTTTTTGCATGGAAAATAGATATGAAGCTTGATGCATGGAAAATGTATATGTGGCCAGGGTAAATTCCACAGGTACCCTGAAACTTAGAGGGCATATTATACTGATATCTTTCTCATGCATGCAAATAAGGATGATATGAGCCTTTAAGCTGCTCCTGTTTTCTTTTCATTTAAAAATATGGGGCAACAACATCTCTTAAATATGTCAAAGATTCCCTTTATACTTCCCATACCAATAAAAAAAGAATGTGAAACTAAAATAGCTAATGAGGAAAATCTTCTTTAAGCTCTATAACTGTTAAAGCATTGCTTGTTATAATTATAAAATTATGATATATCAACTTAGGGAGAACAGAGATAACATATATTTTGTGAGTTCTTCTTTATGACCATCCACTGTTAGAATTAATTTTTTATGTGAGTAAACACTTTTGATTTACGAAAATAAAACTATGTCTTAATTCCTGTAATTGGGAAATTGTGGTTCTAAGAGCTATTAGTGTTAGAAAATTTTAAATTTACTCCCATGCCCAAACTAAAAACATTTAAAAACTTGTATTTAATTGATAAGAAAATTTTCAAATCTTTTTCACTTAATTGAATAACATTTGTTGATCTATTTGTGGTTCATTATATTTGCCTCTCAAAACAATTTGACTCTAGTTGAGCTGTCTTTATTCTCAATTAAAATGTTGTGAACTGCCTCTACAACTCATATTTCAATTTTTGATTAGAAACATGAAGAGATAATTTGTAAGCTAATTCTAGAAGTATGGTGTAAGGATGAGGAAATTTCACTTGTATCTCTCCATAAACAGATATTCTAGCTTGATAATCGTCCTGCTTTTGAAGTTTTGCTATTTCCAATGAATCCATTATTTCATTCAATCATTAAGTGTCACCTATATACCTAGCAATTTACCACACCATAGGCATATAAAGAGAAGTCAATTGATAAGCATCTTCCTTTATTCAGCTTGTTCTGATTTACCTGAAAGCAACATTTGAAAGAATTTAAAATCTATATCTATTATTTAATTCTACCTCTATAAAGAAAGTTGTTAGGAAAAGCTTCCTGGCAGAACAATAACAATTTCAAGTAGTATGGTAAGGATATGTTTTGTCTCCCACCTAATATTTAATTTGCGACAATGATTTTCTACTTTTGCTGTTGTTGTTATTGTCTTGTTAATTTGTTTTGTTTTTAGATTACTGCTTACTGTATTGGCATTTCATTTGTTTCTTCCTTTTATTGACAAGTAAAAATTTTACATATTCACAATGTACAACATGATGTTTTGATATAGGTATACATCATAGAATAGCTAAAGCTAATTAATATATGCATTATCTTACATACGTATCATTTCTGCAGTAAGAACATTTAAAATCTACTCTCTTAGCAATTTTCAAATATAAAATGTATTGATATTAACTGTAGTCACCATGACACATGATAATCTTTTAAACTTGTTCTTCCCATCTGACTAAAATTTTATGTCCTCTGTCCCCACCCTTCCCCTCAGCCTCTGGTAACCATCATTTTTCACTTCGTTCCTACGAATTCAGCTTTCTTGTACTCCAGATATAAGTGGGATAGTGCATTATTTGTCTTTTTGTGCCTAGTTTATTTCACTTAACATAATATCCTCCAGATTCATCCATTTTGTTGCAAATTACAGGATTTCCTTCTCTTTTCAAAGGTTGAATTACATTTCATTGTTTATACATAACACTTTTTTTTAATGCCTTCATCCGCTGATGAACACTTAGGTTGATTCGATATCTTGGCTATTGTGAATAATGCTGCAATAAGCATGGAACTGCAGACATCTCTTTGACACACTAATTTCATATCTTTTGCAAATATACCCAATAGTGGGATTGCTGGATCATATGGTAATTCTATTTTTAATTTCTTGAGGAACCTCCACACTGTCTTCATAATGGCTGTAGTAATTAATATTCCCACCAACTACATGTAAGGGTTCCCTTTTGTCTGTCTCCTCACTAACATTTATCTTCCATCTTTTTTGATAACAGGCATTTTAACAGGTGTGAAGTAATACCCCATTGTGGTTTTAATTTGAATTTCCCTGATGATTAGTAGTGCTGAACATTTTTTAGTTCAACATTTATTGCTGTTGGCCATTTGTATATCTTCTTTTGAGAAATGTCTACTCATGTCCTTTGACTATTTTTTGATTGCCTGTTTGTTTTATTACCATTGAGTTGTTTGAGTTCCTTACATGTTTTGAATATTAACTCCATATCAGATGTATGATTTTCAAATGCAATTTCTCTTCCATAAGTTGTCTCTTCAATCTGTTGACTATCTCCTTTACTGTACAGAAGCTTTTTAGTTTGATGTGTTTCCTTTTGCCTATTTTTGTTTTTGTTAACTTTGCTTTTGTGTCATATCCAAAAGTATCATTGCCTAAACTCAATGTCATATAGCTTTATCCCTATATTCTCTTATAGTGGTTTTACATTATAGTGGTTTGATGCATTTTGAGTTGGGTTTCATATATGGTATGAAATGAGAGTCTGTTTTCATTCTTCTCCATGTGAATATCCAGTCTTTCCAGCATGATTTAATGAACAGAATGTCTTGGGATCTTTGCTAAAAATCTGTTGACTACACATTCATGGATTTATTTCTGTGCTCTCTATTCTGTTCCATTGGTCTATATATCTGTTTCTATTTTAGCACTGTGATGTTTTGATTATTTTAACTTTGTTTTCCATTTTCAAATCAGGTAGTGTGATGTCCCCAGCTTTGTTTCTACTACTTTGGAATGGGCCATATGTAATTTTGAAATCAAATACAAATACTTTTCCTTTATAATGTGATTTTGTTTTCATATGCTAAGAGTAGTCTAAAAATTATTAGCTATGCTGTTTATTGCTGAAAAGACAGCTTAAGAATGATTACTTAGAAATAAGATTTTTGGAAATATCAAACAGTATTTCATATAAGGAATGTATAATACATGTGTTTCTGCAAGAAGTTAAGTTATTCAGTTGCTTAAGTAGTAAAACTGAGAGGTAATTCATCTTTGGATATGTGGCTATGTGGTATAAGGCTGTCGTAGGTAACTGGTTTAGAAATGCTTTACCTTGCACTTAATATGATGTATTCTACAAGTCTTCAATTACATGACCATGTTGAAATAGGCCCAGAATTTTTACTCATGTAAGATTTTGGCCCAGATAATTGGTCCTTTTGTTACAGTAGGTAACTAGTCAGATGTGAGCAGGGCAGAAGAGCCCCATCCCCACTAGCAATGTCAAGCAACCATCAGGTGATGTTCAGGTAGTTTTTAACTGTCTCTCTAAAATAATAATTGGTCATAGCAATAGCGAAGTGCTGAGAAGGGAAGGGCGTGGTCCCTTCCATGATATGAAAGGGGAAGGAAAGGGCTGAGTAGAGGAGGGGATGGGCCCTGGCTAGGGCTCCGCCCCTGGGCCTACACCTCTGCACCTAGGTGAAGACAGGCGTATTTGTTTTCCTGCCCATATGTTGCATTTTCCAAGCCACTCCTGGCCTGCTTTGTCCCCATCTTGTGCCTATAAAAACCCAAGAACCTAATAGGCAGACACATAGGTGGCTGGATGTCCAGAGGTGCACACAGACCAGCAACAGCATGCTGGCAGGCTACTAACAAGCAAAACAATGTGGAATTTGGCTAGGGCAGTTGGAGGAGAGCCTGGGCCCCTGAGTGCCCTTATTCCAGAGGAAACCTTACCACTCCATCCCCTTCTGGCTTCCCCCATCGGCTTGGAGCTATTCAATAAAACCTTGCTCTCATTCTCCAAGCCCAGGTGTGATCCCATTCTTCTGGTACACCAAAGGAAGAACCCAAGATACAGAAAGCCCACTGTCCTTGCAACAAGGTAGAGGGTCTAATTAAGCTAATTAATACAAGCTGCTTATACATGGCAAAAGCAGAAGAGCACACTGTAGCACAGGCCCAGTGGGGCTTGAGGAGCTGTAAACACTCACCCCAGACACTGCCGTGGGGTAGGAGCCCCACTGCCTGCCTGTCTGCATGCTCCACTAGACGTTCGAGCAGCAGGACACTAAAGAAGTGAGCCACAACCCTATTGCATGCCCTGCAAGAGGGACAAGGAAACTTTTCCCATTTCAACAGTTGGTGCCAAGGGAAGGCAGCCTACTCATAGATAGAAAAACAACCTGAAGGTAGCAATAAGCAGTTTCACAATAAGATTTCTGGAGTTGGCATGTGGGCTCACACATGCACACTAAAAGGCAAAATGGCAGAGTTTAACTGGTATATGTTCTTATAGTAAGGGAAGAATGCCTCAACTGAGCATGTGCAGAACTCTATTAAACACACTGCATATGCGACCCTCTCAAGTGTTGACAGTCCACTGCACATATGGACAGCCCACCCTAAGGAAACAATCAAGGAAGAAGTAACACAAGACTACGGAAGCCTGCCAACATATTAAACCCCAAGTCAAAGGTCAAATTACACACTTGATCTTGGCCAATATAAATTTTCACTCTGATGGAAACTCTTCAGGCACATACTTTATTAAAGCCCATTAATTTTCATATTGGTCACCAACAAAATCTCATGCTTGAGATGCTAGACAGCAACATAAAATATCTGCACTCTGAGTCTTTTCCAAACAATACAACCTAGAAATATTTGCCTTATAATACTTTTCCAAAACTGAGCTATAAGAAATTGCATTATGGAAGATTGCCTGAGGTCCATGCCATCATCTATTGCTCTAGTGCTTCCTAAATTGCATACAGTTGAACACTAATAACTATGTACAAATACACGGTTCCACTAAATCATAAAAACAAAAATGGTTCAGCAATGAAACAGCAAACAGACAAACAAAA
This sequence comes from Sapajus apella, assembly GCF_009761245.1. Lineage (NCBI taxonomy): Eukaryota > Metazoa > Chordata > Mammalia > Primates > Cebidae > Sapajus > Sapajus apella. The sequence goes on from NW_022436964.1 coordinate 11,340,084, forward strand.
CTAGTAAGATGTATCAGAATTAAACAGGTTGTTTAATTCACAGCCCCAAATAGTTTCATGTTTACTCTGCAGCCTGAAGAGAGGATTTAAAATGTTGAGTTTCACACAACAATTTGATGGAACCATCTTATGACATTAGTGCTCTGTGGGTTAAGCTCCGGAAAGACTATTTGATGTTCTAAATTATTCCTTTAGATTAAACCAGAATAGCATTCTTGGACCCCATTAATTTGACAGTCATAAAATATATGTTTACTCAATTATATATCAGGGTTCTTATCACTTAACCCAGAGGATGTTGAAGCTGCATGAAGTTAATATTAATTCAGTGCTAAAATGTGTCAGGCACTGAACTAAGTACTTCACAAAACTCACCCAATTTTTTCCTCCCAAGAGCTTTAAAAAATTCATATTATTTTTTCCCATTTTACATATATATATAAACCTGTTGATTAAGCAGCTCCCTAGTTAACCAGGATTCAACCCTAACAACATAATTCTAGGCATTCTTTCTTAACCACTGTTGTACAGAGCATGTATTATGGAAAAACACTGGGATGCTAAAGAAATCATTCTCTTTATAAAGACTCATGGGGGAAAATAGATATAGGATTCATTTTGAAGATAAGCTGTGTTTTCCTTAAACAACTTGTTTTTATTTTACTGATGGTGTGAATCTTATAATCCTTTATTTTCCTTTTGTGCTTTGACCTCCATGCATCTCAAAATCAGAATTGGAGATGACCTTTATTAACCATATAATGCCACATAATATACACCTTTTCATGTAATAATCTTACCTTTATTAAATCCTCACATATTTTAGCTTCAATATTCTTATTATTTATTTTCTTCTTTGTTTTATATATTTCTATATCAATGTCAGATCTTAGATAAAAAATAAACTATAAGCTAAGATATACATGCATACTTATTGAAATGTATGTTTATATGTTTCATGTTATATTTAAACTCCAGATGAAAAGCATAAATGAATTAATTAGCTTCTAAAACCAAATCTACAAAACTTTGACAATGTAAGCATTTAATTCAATTTTTATTTGAAAAATATTTAGGCTTAAAAGAATGTATTATGCTATGTACAATTAACATTTATAGCTGCAATCTTATCAAATCAGGTAAGCTAGTGAATCACTTGCATGCACAAATGCAAAATCTCAGTGATCTGAGATATGTCCCAAAGCATTTTGTGCTAAAATATATTTTTATGCTTCTTATACCTGCAAATGATTCGCATGCCAGGTAATTGCAAACAATTGCTGCTAACCCTTATGATTTCAATGACAGAGACAAAAATGTCAGAGAACACAACAATCATTTCAAATGAAAATGTCAAGATACCCATTAGAGAGGCAAGAGAGCCACATGATAAATGTTAAAAGGTCAATGTTCTACAATGCTGCCATTCCATGGAATACTGCTTTTCTTTACTTTTTGATGAGGTACATATTATTTCTATAACTTGAAACACGTTTAAAAAGCAGACATTATAAAATATGGTTCATGAGTCATGGTAGATTGAAGAATATACCATATAACCAAGTTCACCTTTTACTCATAACTATGTAACCAATATGCGAGGTCACAAGCTGAATCACAATGGAAAGGAATTTGATGTAAGAAATTAAAGTTTTCCTTTGGGATGACTAGTGTTTGGTGTGTTATCAATGCATAACCAGTTAAATCCCCTCATGCTATATTGCCATGGGTTTCATCACCTACAGCAATGAAAAGTTTGCCTCTCCTTAATCATGTTTGTATCTTTGAAATGCCAGAAAAATATCAAGCTCTGACACTGTAATTTCAATATTGTTATTTCCAAAATGATATTATATTCTGTCTTCTTGTTTTCTATAATCCATAAATGCTTTGTAAATTGTGCAGCAATGACTTTAAAAAATTATGATATTGAAAAGGACTAATATAGATTCTTCTTACCCACTGGTTCCAAATGTAGGAATCTCATTCTCTTAACTGGTAATCACTGAAGGAAAGAAAAGGGAAAAGTAAAAGGTTTTACTCATTGCATCATGTTTTACAGAAATCAAGTCTTTAGCACATATTCCTTCTCTGTATCTAGTTCTACAAATGTACTATTAATGGCCACTTTCAGAATGCCAACATGAAGAATTTTTCAGTGGTAATAAAAAAGACATATTGTTCTCTCTTTTCCTGTAAACATTGAAAAACGAAAAAGTCTGTAGCTGCCAAGCATTGTTCTGTTCCTTTCATTTTGGGATAAGTGAAAAAAAAAATTTAACTTAAATCCAATTGGCTTCAATACAAAGTAACAGAAAATTGAGATACTATTCATGTAGTCTCAAGTGGTAAGTACTTACCAATTTGATTATTATACCCTGTATGTGCTTTTATACTTTTTAATTTATATATGAATATAAATGTATGCCTTAAATATTAACTGTTAGTATAATACATGAATTAAATGGATTGATATAAATTATATTTATATTATCTAACCTCTGATATTAAAACATAGAGAATATATTGGTGTGCTGGGAATTTTAATATCTGAAAATTTCTCCCTTCTCAAAGACATGACTTACTTTCCTATCATTGTAATAAATGTAATTGTAAGCTCTTTAAACATTGGTAACATTTTTTAGAGTCTTGCTAAGAGTCTTTATGTGTAAAATGAGGCCATTATGAGTACTCAAAGGATTACACAAAAAAATAATACATGAACTGTATTTAATATTGTGTTGGCACTTCAGTGATTAATACATGTTAGTTATTATTGTTGTTGCCTTTTTTTTAATAAGTGAGAAAGAGTAAAGTTAAGTGAATATAAGGTATGTGGAGGCCAGATGATTTGCTCCCTGGTATATTCTTACAGTTCATCTCTAAACCCACTGAATCACCATAGACTAGGACTTAGTTCTTAGAATATAGCTCTCACATCTGGTTTAAATTTTTGGTTTCCAAAATGAATTCTAGAAGTCACCATTATTAACCAAACTCAAAAGGGACTAATTTAAAAAAACATCATGTCTAAATAACTTAACATGGCAGATAAATAGAAAGGTTATTAGCATGAGTTATTTGTTGTGGGCACCCATGTTTTTAATAAAATGACCTGTGAGGTCAGTGCATTGATCAGAAAGCATCCTAATCAACATAGAAGTTGAGTCTGGACTTCTAAAAATTCCATTTCTATTAAGCTTAGCCATCTAGATAAATTGTTTCTCTTCACCCTCTGCATTGAAGATGATTCTTATAGGACAAATATGAATATGTCATGTCTAGTTCCAATAGACTCTTTTCCCAGCATAGTGTTACACAATTAGTAAACACTGCCACATTTTTTCCGTCTCATGTTCCAGTTTCCTGCTGCTCTTTAGTAGATATTCAAAGCACTAAAACCTCTTGACAGACTGTGGTAGGCAGAATAATTGGCCCTCAAAGATGTCTACATCCTAATCCTCAGAACCTTTGTTACTTTACATAGTTAAAGAGATGTTGCAGATGTAATTAAGCTGAGAACCTTGAGTTTCGGAAATTATCTGGATAACATAGGTAGGCCCAATGCAATCAAAAGGGTTCCTATAAAAGGAAGACAGGAAGGCAAGAGAGAAATTTAAAGGTGCTGAACTGTTGGCTTTGAAAATGGAGGAGGAGGCCATAAACCAATAAATGTAGGTGTCTCTAGAAGCTTTAAAAGGCAAGGAAACAGATTCTCCCCTAGCGCCACCAGAAAGCATGCAAGCCCTGCTATTACCTTGCTTTTAATTAGTGGGATACATTTCAGACTCCTGGCCTCCAGACCTATAAGAAAATAAATTTGTGTTATTTTAATTTACTATGTTTGCGATAACTTGTACAGCAGCAATAGAAAAATAGTACACACTGGAATAAAAAAAGTCAACCTTCTGCTCAAAACACTCCAACTGTTTTCACCGAGTTCAAAGTAAAAGTGAAAACCCCCATTATAATAGTACCCACGACTCATGTGATCATGCCTCTTCACATGTTTTTGTATGGTACCAGGTGTGCTCCAATCCTACCTATGCCTTTTTCTAGAACAGATGTTGCTCCTGCAGCCTATAGGGTTCATATCCTCAATTATTTCCAGTTGTATCACATTTAGAAAATGTATACATGACCTACTCTACAGCTGAAATGTCAATAGGGCCTTTGCAGTTCTTATCTCATAAAAATCTTCTCAAACAAGTAAACTGAGATATTAGGAAGCACTGTTTTACAGGAATCTGACAATATCAAGTGCTGGTGAGATTTCAGAGCAAGCAGAGCAACTTTCAGGTATTGTTCATTGCAGATGTATAACATGTGGTTCAGTCGCTTTGGAAAAAAGTTTGATGGCTTCCTTTGAAGTTAAACTTTTACTTACCATATGACCCAGCAAACCAAATCCTGCATATTTGCCCAGAGAAATAAAAACATCTGTTCATACATAACACGTACATAGCAATCAAAATGTCCATCAACTGGTAGATGGATAAACACCCATACGTACTCTTCTGGTTCCAAGCATTTTGGATAAATAGTACTCAACCTGTATTGTGCATTTTCATTTAGATTATATTTTGGAAAAGTTAAAACCAAGAGGCCCAAACACAGATCAGTGGTGGTTAGCAGCTGGAGTTGGAAGTGGATATTGACTACAAAAAAATATGACATAAATTTTTGTGATGATGCAAATGTTCTCTATCTTGATTGTGGTAGTAATCACATGACTAAATAAGTTCATAAAAAGTCACAGACTCATACTCCTAAAAAGAATAAGTTTTATGTAGATTATATATCAATAAACAAAAATAAATAAAAATAAAAATTTTGTCTAATGTGCTAGAAAAATTAATTGTGCAGAGTTGAGACTTGAACCAGGACTGTTTGGCATCACATAGACATTTCATGCTATGACTCTCTGATACCAAATCATTAAAACACTATTTCTTTATCAATAGTTCTATTCCAGTTTAAGGCTTTGTTTTTATTCTAAGATATTGTCATGATTACATTTAGTGTTACTTCTAGAGGGTTGTGATTACAGATTAATTTCGTTTACACATTTAGTTTCAGAAATTTTACATTTTAATTTTTTTTTATTTTTATTTTTTTCCCATTTCTTTATTTTATTGCATTTTAAGTTTTGGGGTACATGTGAAGAACATGCAAGATTGTTGCATAGGTACACACGTGGCAGTGTGATTTGCTGCCTTCCTCCCCATCACCTACATCTGGCATCTCTCCCCTTGCTATCTCTCCCTTACTCCCCACCCCTCACCATCCCTCCCCTAATTCCCCCCAACTGACCCCAGTGTGTAGTGCTCCCCTCCCTGTGTCCATGTGTTCTCATTGCTCAACACCTGCCTAGGAGTGAGAACATGCGGTGTTTGATCTTCTGGTCTTCTGTCAGTTTGCTGAGAATGATGGTTTCCAGGTTCATCCATGTCCCTACAAAGGACACAAACTCATCGTTTTTGATGGCTGCATAATATTCCATGGTGTATATGTGCCACATTTTCCCTGTCCAGTCTATCATCGATGGGCATTTGGGTTGGTTCCAGGTCTTTGCTATTGTAAACAGTGCTGCAATGAACATTCGTGTGCACGTGTCCTTATAGTAGAACGATTTGTAATCCTTTGGATATATACCCAGTAATGGGATTGCTGGGTCAAATGCAATTTCTATTTCTAGGTCCTTGAGGAATCGCCACACTGTCTTCCACAACCTTTTGCTAGTCTTTGTAATCGTAGGAAAGTTAGTCATAATACAATATTTCAGTTTGTTAATTGGTAAAATGAGAATATTGAATTATATTTCTAGAATTTCTTCTGTATTTCTATAATTCTAGTAGAAACACCTCTTTGTTTAACTCAGAACACTTAATTTATATTTTCCCCTTTGCAATATGTGAAAATTTTGATACCCATTACTAGGATTACAGGTACTGGTAACCAACAGATTTGTGACTGCGTTTTTATGCCTCTCTGGACTTAGCACAATTCATGTTTTGAAGAGAATTACCTCTTTTTTTTTCTGTGTGATTTTCCTACTTTCCTTTCTGTGCTAGCTCTCCTTTATCTATGCCTAAAGTCTGTAATGACTGCCACCTGAGAAACTCATCTGTGTCCATACAATAGCAAAGTGTGCATTGAAAAGGATTCTGTGAATGAACAATTTTTTAGAGAAATAAATATCTAATGGTAACATTTTAGACAATATCGATGGAATCATTTGGGAACAATATATTTTCTTCATGTCCTGAGAAGTCACACTTTCCTAAGTGACCAGTTTTACCTAAAGCATATCAAATAGTCTATGCTGGGAGTCAATGATAATTATATAGGGGTAAATAAGCATTTCAAAGATGCACCATAAGGAAGTTCTTATTGCCAAAAATTAAAGGTTCAATTAATGTAGGATTATTCATTTAAAATGGGATATCCTAAGTATAAGCTTACTTTTCTACCCTTAAAATCTGATCTTCAAGAGGAAGATTATGCCACAAGACATTGAAAATTCAGTGAGCTTCTTGTCGCAGTCAATGATCTACTTCCATCAGCAGCGTTAGAAGTGTTTTCCATCTTCCTTTTATTCTAAAGTATCTCTTTGCCAAGAAGTAGTCCTTTTATTCTTCAAAAACATTAAGAATGACTTGTTTATTTGGCAGAGAATTCACTTTTCTGCAACTGAAGTGAATCTTCCCTTTCAGGTGTTCTTAAAGATGATTGCATAGCAAAGGCTGTACAGATGTTCTGTTTCTTTTAGAAATTCTTCAGGTTTACCAATTGAATCTTGCAGCACTGTCCCAATGAATGGAGTCTGGAATTTCAGATATGTAAACACAACTCAAAATTGTTTTCTACTATAGCATGATAATTATAGGACATAAACAGACTTCCAAATAATGATGTACCTCTAAGGTATAATTTTTTTTAACTTAGGCATTAATAATTTAGTTATTAGAAACTTCTACGAAAATAGATTTTTCTTTAAATATATGTATTTTCAGAATCCTAAAGCTTTTTGTAGTTCTCCTTAATCACATCTGTGATAACAAAGAAACAAAGTATGCTTTTACGTTTCCTCTTTCTCCAAACATACTGAACAGCAATTATTGCCTTAATCATTTGTCATTTCTAAACACATACTTGAATAAAATTAAATTGCAACATGCCTTGTATAGCCTGGCCTTTAATTTGCATCTTTTCATGTTTGATTTCATGACTTACATGTATTTAATGAGTTATAGGTTGTTCATATTTATTTTTCATTACAGACTACAATTAACTCTAGATCATTAGAAGATTTTCCATGTGAGAAGCAAGTGGAGCAGCAAGGAGTTGAGAAGATACTCTCACTATTCTTTCAGGCAGCCATGATGTTCAAAAACTCCTTACCTCACCTCTTGCATGCCAGAGATGAAGTCTGCCATTCTTAGAACTCTATTCTGTTTGACTAATATTTTGGTCTTTTTTTATGCCAGTGGTACGTTAAATAATGTGTCTTTTTAATATATCCTTATATCAAGTAAAGTTTCACACTTTTTAAAGTTTATTTCAAATTTCTTAGATACTTGTGGACCCTTTTCCATATAACTTTCTCAGAAAATGTCTTGAAGTTCTTCATCATCTCATTTTGTAAATGCATTAGACTTATTTATACCTGGACATTTGGATTTCTGGTGGATTATTTATTATGAATATTGTTGTTATAGCTATACATATATTGGTCTTTTTGTGAACTTATGTTTTCATTTCTTTTCTGTAAATACCTAGAAATGAAATTGCTAGATAACATGTTAATATACATTTAAAATATATTAGCATACTATTTTCCAAAATGGCGGTATTATTTTGCATCCCCCCCCCCCAGAAATACATGAGATTTATCATCTTCCCACATCTTCACCAACACTTAGTATTGTTAGTCTTCTAAATCTAGGCTTTCCTTTGATTATCCAGTAGTAACATTGTGATTTTAATTGCATTTGTCTGAAACTATAATGTTGTACATCATTTATGTGCCTATTGGCTATTTTTATATTTGCTTTTGTGAAGGATTTGTTCAAGTATTTTGTTCATTTTTTTTCTTGTTTTTGAATTGTAAGAGTTCTTTATATATTCTGGATACATGCCCTCAGATATGTTTTATAAAAATTTTCTCTTTCCCTCTTTTGCCAACATCTTTTTAAAAGCAAATTTTGTAATCTTGATCACTTCCATTTTAACAACTATTTTTTAATATTTTTCAATTTTTCATGCCATGTTCAAATAAAATATTTTGGTTATCTCTTATCACAAAAACTTTTTCTGTGCTTCTTACATGAGTTTAATAATTTTAGGTTCTATGTTTAGGTCTATGATCCACTTTGAATTAATTTGTGTGTATCCATAATATAAAGATCAAAGTTTATTTTTTCCATATCCATATCTAGTTGCTCTAGCACCATTTGTTGAAAAGACTAGCTGTTCTTCATTAAAGTACCTTAACATGTCTGTTGAAAATCAGTTGATCATATAAGTCTGTTCTTTTATATTGCTTAATATATGTATCCTTACATCACTCCCGCACAGTAATGACTTTTATCTTTATGGGAAATGTTGAAATCATGTATTTTAAATCCTCCAAATTTCCTTTTTCTTCAATTAATGTTTGGCTATTTATATATGCTTTACTTTTCCATATTAACGTTTAAATCAACCTGCCAATTTTGTCAAAAATGCTTATTAAGATTTTGTTTGAGAGTGCATTGAATATATGGATCAATTTGTCGATGGCTGCCACCTTAAATATAATGAGTCTTCTAATTCATGGCCATGATCTGACTCTCATTTATTTGTGTCTCCCTCAGCATTCCTTTGTAATGTTTTGTATTTTTCACGTATAAATCTTGGGAAACTTTTGTTACATTTATTCCTAAGATTTTATTTTATGCTATTATAAATAGAGTTGCTTCTTCCTATTTCACTTGGTGAGTGTTCATTGCTTCTACATAAAAATACAATTGATTTTGTAAAAGACTTTATGTCCTGAAACATTGCTAAATTCAATTATTCTAATAAATTTTTTTTTTATGTTTCCTAGGGTTTCTACATACACAATCAGGTTGCTTACATATAATGACTGTTTTGCTTCTTATTTTCCAATCTTACAACTTTTTATGTCTTATAGTACTTGTTAAGATATGCAGAACAATGTTAAATAGAAGAAGTAAGAGTGGACATCTTTACCCTTTTCCTAATCTTAAGAAGTATTGAGTTTTTTATTGTTGAGAATGATGGTAGATGTAATTTGTTTGTAAACGTCTTTGACTAGAATTTTAGTATTTCTTTTCCTAATTTTCTCAAAGGTTTTGTTTGATTTCTTTTATAACACAAAAACTATATGCAATAAAATTACTTGTTTTAGAGTACAATCCTGTACAGCATTGATAAATACATAAAGTTATTTAACTGCCAAAAAATAAAGATGCAATACAATTCCACTTCCACCTCCACTCCCTGCATAACTAATTACTTTATGCCCCTTTGGAGTCAATCATTTTCCAACCTGTGTTTATGGAAACCACTGATCTGTTTTCTGTCCTATAGTTTTGCTTTGAAAAATATCACATAAAGAAACTACAGAAACTGTAGCCTTTTAAGTCTGGCTTCTTTCACTTACGTCTTTCATCTAAATTTTTTCATGGTGTTGCATGTATTAATACTGTACTTTATTCCACATTACTGCTCTGAATATTCTTCCCCTCCTTTTAAGAAGAAGAAATGGAAAGTCAACATGTCCAAATAACATTTTCAGGTACACTTAGCTATCCAGCAGCCAACCTCTGGTATTCATACTCAATATTGCTTCACTCTAAATTTCATGTTATTTTCCACATAGCCATTCTGCTTTGAATGTGTTCATGTGTGTGTTTTTTTGCTCATGGAGAAATACTTTGAATTAATATACCATTATTTTAATAAACACTATCTGGATAGAAGAATTTTAAATGTTTTTATTTTATTATTTATTCCTTTAAATATGTTTTGTTTTTATAAGCATACATTACTTTATTAATGCATATATATGCACATGTATACATATAAACTAGATATTATTTAAAGGGAACACATAATGTTCTCATCATTATGTGTCATATATAGACAATAAATACATTATCAAAAGCTAAACAAAGTTTTCCATGTCAAACCCTAAACATCCTAAGCAAATATGTTTGAAGTTGCCTCATCAAAGAAAATGCATTAGTTCTGAAACATTTTTAACATATTAAAGGTAAATATTACTCATCTGATCCCCATTATTCTCCCAAGCCAGACACTTCTGTTTTAGACCATTGAATAAAATGTGGTTTCTTTTGCTCATTAAAAAATGTGTATTTTAATCATACCTATAATTCATTATTTTTTTTGATATTTTTGTGAGGTCACAGGTATTGTTTATTACTTTAGGTCGAACAATTATTTATCACAACCCATCTAAGCTATCACCAATTTCTGACATTTTTTGTCCTCAAAATAGCAGTTGAATATGCCTATTTCCATTGCTATTATCACAGTAAAGCCACTGTCATCTCTTACATGGATTGATTCCATGATATCTTAACTGTTATTCCCATTTTTACTTTATCTCTGCTTCAGACTCTCATTACACAACATCCAGAGTCAATTATTTAAGCCACTACTCTTAGATTTAAAAGCTGGCAGTGGCTCTGCATTGCATTAAGAATAAAATCCACACTGTTAAATATACCTTACAAGGACCTGTGTGATCCAGTCACTAGACATATCACCAATACCATTTTAAGGGTTTTTTTTTGTTTTTTTTTTCTCTCTCTCTTCTCCAGCTGTGTCGATCTTCTTTGATAATTTCAATGTTGTTAAATTCTTTCCTGCTTCAGTGTTCTCTGAACACATGTTTTTCCTCCTGCCTTTAATATCAGTCTCCAGGCTCTCCATTTGATTCTTTCTCAAACTTCAAGTCTCGCTTTCTTAATAAAGCTTTCCCTTGACACTTTCTATAATTTAGTTTCCCTTGACCATTCTGTTAAATTAATATTATCATCTTCAAAGTATATCATACATACTAATTTATGTTTGTTTCCTTGTTCTTTGCTTTCCTATCTCTCTTAAGCTTTGATTATTGAGGATTGACACCATATTGATTATATTTATAAGACATGGGGCACAAGGCTTCCATTTCACACAGATCTATAGAATACAGTATAAATGATACTACGATATGACAGCTCTGACACAAACTATATGTTTGTGTGTGTATTGCACAACCATATATGTATATACTTACATTGATATATACATACATGTGTACATATATGACCATTAATATATGCATGTTGAGTGAAAGCATGAAAAGCAATTTGTTTAATTTTTAATTCAATAGTTTTATATATATAATTATTGTATTTCTTAGCTTATATATAGCTATGCATACTCATTATAAGCTCATATAAATAGAAAGATGGATCACAAACTACAGGTTTATATTTGTGATACCTTTTTTTTGAGACCTAGAAAGACTACCACTTTTTTTATCTGCTTATTATAAATATCATTTTTTCCATAGAAAACCAAGGGTCAGAAATTCAAGGTTTATTGATTTCCAGAAACATTCCATCAAAGTGCCTGATGTAACATTTGTCTTATCATCTGGTTTGAGGCCATGACATAAAAACAGTGATTCCTCTCTTATGTGCATCCACCCTGTTTCAGCATCATTGATCATCCTGTTAAGCAGATAGAGGATTATTTAAACTAGAAAATTTGAGGATTATTTGTACACATTGAAAATATATAATATATTTTCAGATCTTTTGGACATTGTCACAAAATTATATAGGCATGAAAGAGTATAGATAAAGTAACTGTGGGTATGCCTGATCAAAAATATGAATAGATCCAAAGAAGAGCCTTTACAGGCACTGATCCTTAGCTATTATGTTCTTATTGAAATATATTAAATGTACTTGATATAACCCAAATGAAAAATCAGCCAGTTATAAAAATGTTGCTGCTGGTATTACTAATGTTTTATAAACATGTTAATTATCAATCTACAATAAAGCATAAAAAAATCAGAGGACATTAATTTCTCTAGTCCTACGGGACTTATTAAAATTGACATGCACATATATATATATATATACACACACACAGACATCTGTTAAAGCCATATATACTATAAAAATATTTATTTAAATTATCTAGGAATTACAGTTGTTCATTTTCATCACAAGATAATCAATAACAATTGTCATAGGGTCAAAGGAGATCCTTTTATCACTGCTGCCTGGCCATAGAATACATTCACCATTATATTTCTTTCAATCACTTATTTCTTCTGAAATTCCTGCCAGTTCAAGCAATTTTCAAGCTTCTCTATAAAATGCTGTCTCTACAAAGATTTTTATAATAAAAGATATGTGATCAGTAGTTAGCCCTTCATTGCTAATGGTTCTAATGCCTGAGAGATAACAGGTACAATGATAGATCTAAATCAGAGACATTTTCTCACATTTAAGACACTTGTAATATCCAAAACCTTTAAACGAACACTGAGTTATTCCACCAAACTGTATACATACAGGGCATAATGTTTATTATTGTCTAAAAAGGAAGGGAGGATTACTGCTATAGGGAATCACTAATAAGTACTCAGAAGATTTTAGAAAAGATTCTATAAAGATGGTGATTTTATTTGCTTATTTTAAAATAGCTCACATATTCTAAGTGTTTTACTTGTGACCAGTTCTGTTCTCTGCATGTTTATGGTGTTTAATGTCTTTTCTATACATTTGTTAATCCTCACAACCATCCTCTTTTACATGTAATACTGAGGCCCAGGAAATTCTTATATTTGTTCAATACAGAAACAGTTAACAAGTAGTTTGGTACTCAAACATTGAAAATGTGAACCTACACATTGGTCTCCTTTGAATAATAAAAAAATGTGCATGTTCCATGATTCAGACAAAAGAAGATGAACATAATGTCTTCTAACTTAATATTCTTCAAATGTGGAAGAGTGAGTAGAAATAAAACCTGTAGATGCAAAGAACAAAAACCCTTTCTGCTGAATTTCGGTAGCCATCCTTACGTAGCTGCTCAGTAATGAAAAGATCCTGTACCATACAACATGAAGAGAGGGAAGAAGCAGAGAGGCAGAGGGTAGAATTATTGGAGGCTTGTATGTTCTTCTGGCTCCACCCTCTGCCTGGCCATTCATGCTGGCCTATGGCCTCTTTTGGTGTTGTGGAAACTGTACTGGCAATATGACTTTGCCAAATAATTGACAATTTCTTAAAAAAAAAAATCCCCTATCATACTGTACTCCTAAAATGGAGTTAGATGTATGAGTGAAGAGTAAGAACAAGCAATGAAAAATGAAGAGTTAAAAAAAGAGGACATATAAAGTAGGAGAGCATAGTAAAATAAAAAATAGAAAATAAAGGGCAAGTTAACAATGTTCCACAATAGAACAACTTTTAGGATATGACAAAAATAAAATAAAATAAAATAAATCAAATTAAATCTGTGTAGACTGAACTTATTACAGTGGGTTACCCTTTATTGTCCATATAAGGAATCGGCAAACTTGCCTGTAAAAGGTCAGAGAGCAAACATTTTAAGCTTCACAGCTATAGTTTTCTGTCCCAACTACTCTACTTTACTGCTGTAGAAAGACAGTAGCCATGGGCATTACAAAAACAAATTAGTGTGGCTGTATATCAATGAAACTTTTCCTAAGACAAGGTGAAAAAAAAAAAAAAAAAAAAAAAAAAAGGAAGGAAAAAGAGCTAGAGATGATTATGGTGTTAGAAGGTTCAGAAAACTCCAAAAACAAAACAAAGCAGGCCACAGCCCAGATTTGGACCACAAGCTGTGGTTTGCTGATTGCTGCTCAAAATAATAGGTCTTTTGGAAGAACAAATAGATTTATAATCAGAGAAGTTTACACTGACCTACCTCTAGTCCAAGTACATGTAACTATTTTGTATTTTACTTGGAGAATGACATTTAAAGTGCAAATATGTAAATCTACCTGCTTTTAATCTAACACATATATTTGATTTATTTCCTTTCAAATATAAAAGGTTTACATTTTTGCAAGTATGGCACAATTAAATGGAAAAACTTAAACCAGGAAACTTCTTTCTACATAAATAAAATATCAGACATATTTTATAAATATCATTTGCCCTATATTTGGTAAAAATTCAATCCTTAGCATAAGAATTCAAATGCCTATTGTCTGTGATTGTGCCTTTTTATAAAATGTTATTGGTTTAACTTATAGATTTAAGAAAAATGATCACACAGTAAATGTGGGTTAATTTTCAAGTGTTAATTTTTTCATGTTATATATTTAAAACTATTTTAAAATACATTTCCACTTGGGAATATTAATTAAATGAGGGAAAAATACATGATTATGCCATTGAAAATGAATAAGACAAAACCAAATATATATACATATATAAGTCACTTATTCTTCTAACCCACGCATAGTTAGATTTTTCAATAAGAAATTAAGTGACATGTTCAATCAAATTTAAAATATAATAAAAGAAAATGATTATTAAATTACTAACTACTTTGTCTTAGGCACTGATCTAAGTAGTTGCTTTTGTTTAAATTCTTTTAATAAGTTTGCGCTAGCTTTGGTCTAAAATACTAATCTTCAAAGACTGAATGGCAATACTATTGAATATATGCATCTGGTTCTTAGTACTTTTTTTCCTTCCTGACCCCTTAGCAGGTCCAGACCAAGCAAGTCTGGTGGAGAGGAGACTGTTCTAGATCATGGAGAGTCCCTGCATCCAATTCCAATTGGGTACTAAGTTCACTATTAGGGTGACGGGTTCAACAGAAACTGAAACCTCAGTATCACACAATATACCGCATGTAACAAACCTGGAATCCAAAATTAAATAAATAAATAAAGCAAGCAGTGGCCTTGGGATGGGCCACTAAAATCTACTATTTTAGATAAAGGATTAGGAGCATCCATGGATACAGTGCTTCTTTAAATAGACCTTCAAAATTCTGATTATTAAAATCCTAATAGGAGTAATTTGAAGCACTCCATTTTGTACCGTAGTATTTTTTGAGTTTACTTTGTATTTAGCATGCTTTTATTTTTTCTCAAATTACTTTAATGCTACCTGGTCCATGACCTCTTTTGGAGTTCATGAACACTGTAAACTGACAAATAGCTTTACCAAATGATTATCATTTTCTCTTATTAAAAATAATTTCATTCTTTGCTCCTAAAATGGAGTTAAATATATGATGCTTTATTGTTTGGATATAAGGACTTTAAATGAGAAGTCCAACAGATTAGTAGAAGGTTTCTGCAGTGTTTTTTTTTTGTTTGGTTGTTTGTTTGTTTGTTTTCTGGAGCAATTTTTATTTATTTTTTACGTTTTTACCACAGTAGAAATGTCTCAATAATGAACTTAAATCTTGAATTAAATAAGAGTACTCAGTACGTGTTTGTCACTGTGACCTCTTTCATACTGAGGATTAAAGTTGATCTTAAAACACTGCACATCAAGGTCTTTGCCTGCAATTTCTGACATTGGTACTCTCTGTAGTATTTTTTTGTTGTTGTTTTCTTAAAGAATTGTAACAGAAATCTAAAAGCCTAATTTACAAACTTTGCCTGTTTTGGCTGGTGATATTTACCAGAAAATAGTGTTAGCGAACATACTATATATTCACTTTCTGATATTTGTGAGTATAATGGTAGTCATTACAATTACATTATTATTATTATTATTATTATTATTATTTTAGTTTTTTAAAATTTTACTTTAGTTTCTGGGATACATGTACAGATAATGCAGGATTATTGCATAGGTACATACATTTTTAACACATCTGTGAAATAGTTTTGAGATTTGTATTAAAGCCTATATTAATAATAATTACATGAACTTAATTCTCTAACAATTTTTATGACTTTCCACTATTCACTTTTAAATAAGTTTTCTCCATCACAAAATTATTAATTTACATATGTGTTCTCGTTAGCTAGAAAATAATTTTTAAGAAAATATATGGACTGTACTTTTTAAATTTTTTTCTAAATTTTAGAATTGCTAATAAATTTTTTACAAGAATATAATTTCTTTAATTCAAAATGTATTGGCTATATAGTACTTTTCTTCTCAAAACTATAATTTTAGTTCCTTTTTATTTTTAAGAAAATTTTTCTGCCTTTTCTTTTTCTTTGTTTCTGTTTTAAATTATTTGATATGTGACGTGATACTTTATCTGTATTTCCATAAATTTTAATTTTCACTTAACATTAGTTCTGAAATAATCCATTTAGATATGTTTTCAAATTTTCTTTTATAAATTTTTAAGTTTTCATTTTTCTTTTTCTTTCTTTTTTTTTTTTTTTTTTTTTTTTTTTGAGACAGGGTCTTGCTCTGTCACCCACACTGGCGTGCCATGGCACTATCTTTGCTCACTGCAACCTCCAATCCTCCACCTACAGCTCAAGTGATCCTTTTAACTCAGCCTTCCAGGTAACTGGGACCACAGGTACGTGCCACCGCGGCCAGTTAATTTTTGTAGAGACAGAGTTGTCCAGGCTATTTTCAAACTCCTGGGCTCAAGTATTCCACCTGTCTCAGCCTCCCAAAGTGCTGGGATTACAGGCATGAGCCACCATGTCTAGCCTAAAGTTCTCTTATTCATATTTATAACTTTGTTCATCTAGAATTTATTTGCATTTATGTAACCTGATATAGAAAAACATTTGAATACTTAACTGTGCCTGGACTAATTACTGGATATCTTGTTTTCCTCTATTACTTATGATGTTATTTTTTTCATAAATCTAATCTCCACATATGCTTGAATCTGTGTCTAGGCCCTTCATTCCATTTGAACATCCCTGTACTAACACTACATGCCTTAGTACCATAGCTCTGTAATCAGTCTTTCCACCATTAAAGAAAAAATTCTCCTTACCTTGGTCTTTGAAATTTTCTTGGATTTTTTTTTTTAATATTTACTACTCAAGTTGGTTTTTGGTTACTAAGAGCTAAATAATATAGAAAGTTTGTAAATATCTATAAAAAGTCTTTTAAGATACTGATTGAAACTGAATCAGATGTGTAGATTGTAGTAAAATTGACATCTTTAAACTATCATTCTATTTGTGAGCAAAGCAAATCTCTTCCTATATTATTTTTCATAACCTTCAACAGAGTTTGGCATTATTTTCTGTTACATTTTTTTACCACTTTTGTTAAATTTAGTCTCAGATACATTTAAAAATTGCTGGCATTGTAAATAAGATACTACTTTATTATATTTAGTAGAGATTTATGATGTATAAGAAAGTATATGTATACACACACATATAGAGAGAGAGTTTCTATAGAGATTAAGATATAGACATAAGCATAGTTGTAAGTATAGATAGATGCACATACAACTATGGATATAGTGTGCATGCATACATGCATGCATGCATGTGTCCAGCAATATTCTTGAGTTCTACATATATACACAATTTTGTATGTGTATATACAATTTCTCCACGTATATATTAGGTTGGTGCAAAAGTAATTGCAGTTTCAGACCACTAATTTTAAATCATTATAACTAGACTGAAACACGTCTTTATTAATCAAAGTAGGAACATTACAATCAACATATTTTTGCCGATGAGAAACGAGTTTATTCCTGTAGCATAAAAATCCGTGCTTCGGGATTTGACAAACTCTTGGAAAGCATTTTTGAATCCTGCTGGTTGTGGAAGTGTTTTCCCTACAAAAAAATTGTTGAGATGCTTAAAGAAGTAGTGGTCAGTTGGCAAGAGGTCAGATGAATATGACAGATGGGACAAAACTCTGTAGCCCAATAAGCTCAACTTTTGAAGCATTGGTTGTGTGACATGCAGTCAGCTGTTGTCATGAAGAAGAAGTGGGCAGTTGCTATTGACCAATGCTACCTGCAGGTACTGCAGGGTTTGGCACATCTCCTTGATTTCCTGAGCATACTTCCCAGATGCAATGATTCCACTGGGACTCGGAAAGCTGTAGTGGATCAGACTGGCAGCAGACCACCAAAGAGTGACCATGACTTTTTTGGTTCAAATTTGGCTTTGGGAAGTGCGTTGGAGCTTCTTAGTCCAACCACTGAGCTGGCCATTGCTGATTGTTATATAAAATCCACTTTTTGTCCCATGTCATAATCCAGTTGAAAAATGGTTCACTGTTGTTGCATGGAATAAGAGAAGACAACACTTCAAAACAAAGATTTTTAAAAATTTTTGCTCACCTCATGAGGCACCCACTTATCAAGCTTTTTTACCTTTTCAATTTGCTTCACATGCCTAACAACCACTGTGTGTGTCCGGTAATCTTGAATTCTATAAATACACACAATTTTGTATGTGCATATAAAATTTACAATAAAAACTGGTGTGGAATTGGATCATAGTAACATGGATCAAATCTGTATTACTAATGGAGTTTTAAAAGGCTAACATTTAGTTTCATTTAGGTTACAGTGGTTGACATTGAGCTTGGCAATTCTCATGTAGTTATAAGAGGATCAGCTTCAATGATTGCTCCAAATTGGTAGATGTCAACTTCCAATGGTGGCCCACTAGCACCTCATCTTCAAGGCTCTCGTCTGCTTTGCAAAACTTCCTGAACCACCACAGAACTGTTAGTGGCTTCTGTGCCAAATTTGTTGGTGTTGCAAGTTGTTTCCATTGCTTTCTAATTCATTTTGAACTCATATAAGAAAATTGCTCAAATTTGCTTTTTTGTCTAACATCATTTCCATAGTCTAAAATAAATACAAACAGCAACTAATAAGTCATTAGCAAAAAAACATAAAGCTAGAAATACACATTAAGATGATGTATAATAACCACATTTATTTAAGAATGCATTCCAATATCAAACAGCAAGTTTCAACAATACAAAAACGACAATTATGTTTGCACCAAGCTAATACAATTTTATCCTCTGCACGTGATAACCAGCTTTTATGCTTTTTTCCCCAATTCTTATTTATCTTATTTATTTATTTATCTATTTATCTATTTTTGGTATTACTTAACTGGCCAGGATTTCCAATATGATGCTAAATCCTAAGTAGTTAATAGCAGGCAGTCTGTGTATAAATGACTTTAATGGTATGGTTCCAAAGTCTCACACATTAACATTTTCTGTACGTTTTTTATGTAAGAGGTACCTTTTGCTTATAAGGGAGTTCCAGCCTATCTCTAGTTTGCTAAGATAGTTTTAGAAATAGAAAAAAAATTGTTAATTCTTATGATTTCTCTACATGTCCTAAGTTTATTTTTTCATTTAATTTGTTATTTAGATGAATTTTATTAATATTAATAGGTGAACATAGGTTAATTGCATTTATGAGATCAACTTTTACTACAAAGCATTTGTTGCTTTTATTATAATGCATTATGATAAGCTTTCACATACATTGCTGGAGAAGGATCTGTGTTTTATTTATTTAAATGTTGATCATTTTGTGCAGCAATGGAGTTGACATATAATTTTTATTTTGTTGTACTGTTCTTATCTAGTTTTGATGTTGATTTTATAGTAGCATCATTAAATGAACATGGCAGTTTTCCCTATTTATTCTATCTTTTTAAACAGTTTTGTATAAGATAAGAATACATTATTTGTTTAATGAGATTGAACTCACTTAAAATAATACTTAGGCCTTAAATAAAAGATCTTATCTTGAATGTATGAGTAGTGGACAGAGAACAATATAACCATGGTGAATTAGGTTCCGTAGTTGACAGAAAAGTAACAAAACCATCAAGTCTGGGAAGGACCACCACCAGATTTGAAGCTTATTCAAATCCACAATTGATAGATTTCCAGAAATAACCTATTAATAATATATTTGGGGTATTTTGTTTTTGTCTTTTTTGAGGCAGAGACTTCCTCTATTGCATAGGCTGGAGTGCACTGGTGGGATATCGGCTCGCTGCAACCTCTGCCTCCAGAGTACAAGCGATTCTCCTGCCTCAGCCCCCTTAGTGATTGAGATTACAGGTGCACACCACCACGTCTGGCTAATTTTTGTATTTTTGGTAGAGAAGAGGTTTCACCATGTTGGCCAGGCTAGTCTTAAACTCCTGACCTTAGGATATCTACCTGCCTTGGCCTCCAAAAGTGCTGAAATTACAGGCATGAGCCATCACACCTGGCCATATATTTTGAAAGAGCTTGTTTATTATATGAATGTTTCTCTACATATTTTTGAAAGTATCCAAATTAATATTTATATAATAAAAATGTAGATAAATATGGAAAATATAATGAATAATGAAAACTGATGAAATTATACCTGTCAATGGCATAAGAAAGGTACAAAAAGTAAAGGTATGTTGTTTTTGTTTTTGTTTTTGTTTTTTTTGAGACGGAGTTTCGCTCTTGTTACCCGGGCTGGAGTGCAAGGGCATGATCTTGGCTCACCATAACCTCCGCCTCTTGGGTTCAAGCAATTCTCTTGCCTCAGGAGTATTGGGACTACAGGCATGTGCCACCATGCCCAGTTAATTTTTGTCTTTTTAGTAGAGACAGGGTTTCACCATGTTGACCAGGATGGTCTTGATCTCTTGACCTTGTGATCCACCCGCCTCGGCCTCCCAAAGTGCTGGGATTATAGGCGTGAGCCACCACACCCAGCCCCTAATGCAGTTTTAATTCCATATATACAAATGCAAAAATTGATTTCACGTTCTTAAATATATTTACCCTTTGAAGACTATAGAATATTCAAAATGGAGAATTTCTTGGGATACACCATAGATGAATATTTTAAAACTGTCTTACTGTCTTTGTTCCATGTCCAAACTTGTAAAATAGAATCTAATTATACATTTGATTTTTTTGGTACCTAACATTTGAGAAGCCTGGGATAACAAACATCAGCATTTCATGCATAGTAGAAAAACACCCAAGTGTAAATGAATAAGTTGGTTTTCTGATTCAAAAACTGAAACTGGTGTGGACTTGGATCATAGTAACACAGATAAGATCTACATTACTAATGGAGCTTGAAAAAGCTAATGTTTAGTTTCATCTAGATTACTAGTTCTGGTTTATTGGTAATTACTACCTGAGTTGATGGGTATTTCGAGGTCAAGCCAAGCTTATCATGTATTAATAAGTGCAGTGATTTGTAGTGAGATAGGAAAGAAGGCTTAGCAGTATACATATCATACATTTACTATCGCTATTGAATATGTTGCAAGGTCAAAGAAAAAGGAGTAGCCATCAGGGACACATGCACTCAGTTAGCCAATGGGGAACAAGACAGAGGGAGACCTGTGAGCCAAAGCCTTTATTAAAGTCCATGGTGTTATTCTTGCAGGTTTCCGAAGGGCAGTTCTCATTGGTGGATTTAGAGCAAACAGGCATGAGTCCCAGAAGGTGTGTTATCCATGTTTCAGTGCGTGGGGTGAATCAAGTGGGTTGTATCTAGCTGTCCCATAGGGAGGTGGCCAGCAGGAGGTGGGTGTTTAGGGAAGATATCTGGATGGACACATTGAGAAACTAGGAGTAGGTAGAAAGCTTGAAACTGTGTCAAGGATGACTAAGCCTTGTTTCTGGCATGAGAAATTCCAACTTATATTCAAAATAGATGCTGAAGCAACATAAAAATTATAGAAATTCACTACAGTAGAATTCTAATATTCAAAGATATATCTAAATATTTTATTGACATTTTTTCATAAAAGAAATAGTTAACATATGTTTAGGGATTATTAATATAATTAAAAAGATTATTGTGATAGCATAGAGTTTTCAAGTAATGGAGAAATATGTCAAATATATTGATATGGTGGCTCATACTGTAATCCTTAGCACCGTAGAAGGCCAAGGCAAGAGTATCACTTGAGGTCAGGAGTTTGAGACCACCCTGGGCAACATAGTGTGACCTCATCTCTATAAAAAAATGAAAAAACATAACATTACACAGGTGTGGTGTGCCACACCTGTAGTCCCAGCTACTTGGGGGGCTAAGGTAGAAGTATAGTGTGAGCCTAAGAGTTCAAGGCTGCATTAAGCTATGATTGCACCACTGCACTCCAATCTGGGTGACAAAGCAAGACTCTGTCTTTAGAAATATAAAAATTAAAAAGATATAGATATAGATTTAGATTTAATTATTTATTTCAGGGTCATTTAAAATGACTACATGAAAGATTAGTAGAAAACATAATTCCTCTACTTCTCTTCAGATCACTTTTAAACAGCCACTCAATAATAAAAACTGTCTCATTGATATTTTTTTCCAGAACCTAGAGGGCAGTAGGTACTCAAAAAAATATTTTTGAGAACCAAAGAGGTTACCTCTTAATGAAAAGTAATGAGATCTACTTTGCAAAAACAGTGAGAGTTTTAAAGGAGTAAACATTTGTAAAACAGCTACATCCTTCCTGGAATGAGCATTTTCAGGATCAACTCTTTGTTGAACAAAAGGTACTGGGAACTTGTAGTTCTAGAACAAGATTTTCCACACTTTCACGTGCTTAAGAGCCATGTGAAGAGATTGCTTTCAATGAATATCCTCAAATACTCCAATTTCAGAAAGTAGAATAGAAATCTATTTTTTAAATGATCATCTAGATCCATGAAGAACATGACTACACTTTGGAAAATACAGCTCTAGAAAATATTGATAACTAGAATGAATTGTTTACTACTCAAGCAGTTGAAACTTGACATAATTTACAAAGCAATAATACTTAGAAATTAAAAACATAATATTTAAACCGCATACTGCAATATGTGTTCGTAAGTAGATCAGAACACCATGGAGCTACACTGAGTTACTGAATTATTCTTGTTATCTGTGACCATCTGGTAGTGGGGATTAAGAATTAGTCCTCTCTCTATTAAATAATAATGTATTTTCATTGCATTCATCCTCTTTCTTTCCCACATTGCCTGCACATGATAAGACAATAGCTTTTCTACCAGCTTCAGTACACAAAATGTTTCTCAGAGGATAATTTAGAAAATTTGTAAGATGAGACTTATCCTCTTCTCAGATCTACCATATACACTGAAGAGTTTGCAAAGTTGTAGAATATGTGGGCTTCATGCAGAGCACAATCTGAAGCTCAGTGTTCACTTTCTGAAGTTCAATAATGCTTTTCCTTCAAAGAGCTCCAGGCACTGAACAATTTACTTTTAAATTGTACAAATCATTTTTCCAATGAAGATTTCTAAATGCCCTTTGAGTATGTGAGAAGGAGCATGGGGAAGTAAAGAAGAGGAAAAATGGGGAAAAAAGGGAAAAAGTTATTCAGGGTAAGAAAGCAATTACAATGTCAAATGACTAAAGGCATCATGAATTGCCTAATGACTTCATTGTTGGGGTCAGGGCTGCTGATAGTGGTGCTGAAAGGAGAAGGTATTTGAAAGTAGGAGACTTCAGAACCTTAAACTCAGCTGTGCTACTGTTCTTAACACCACTATGGAAGATTTTTCCTGGGCTTCTCCCAGTATTACATCAAATTTCTCACGTCTAGTCAAAAACTAGGAATCGTTATTTGCAAAGCCTTCTACACAGATAAAACTTATAATTTCAATGAAATAACAAATAGATGTATTTGTTCTGCATATGCCATAAGCCTGAACATTGAACTGTGTCATGTGCAGTAAATCAGAGCGGGCTTTTCAAGTAAATTCAAGTCACTTCCTTAATTTTTGAGGTCATTTAAATCTTACAAGCTTCACTTTACTTTAGGAAACACAGGTATGAGATATATAGAAATTAACTCTGATGAGATTAGAAAAATAGTATTAGTTTTTATATTACCATTCTTTACTATAACTTTCACCCTCTGACTTAAAACATATGCTCCTTTTGAAAATATTCATTAACCTTTCACATGATGTATAACTAGCTTTACCACAGTGGATTAAAAAAAAAAAATCCCACTTAGAGTTTTGAAAGAGAGACCCTGTGGGAAATACACAAATGGTAAACTCTACCGAAGGACACAAAAAGGCCCATAAAACATCAGAAAGGTTATAGAGGTCTATGGATTTTAATTGCTGTGTGCCATTGGGCCTTTACAAAGCAATCAAGCAGGCAATCTCCAAAGACAGTCCTGCCATAATACATTTAACAATAGAGTTCTCACCCCATCGGCAGACTAGGGTTTATGAAGGTCCCAATAGCAATTAATGACCTTGTATACTGAGAGAGGGAGAGGGAGCGAGTGTGAGTGGGAGTAAGTGAGAGCAAGAGCAAGAGAGAGAGAGAGAGGAAGAGGTAGGGAGAGGAAAAGGGAGAAGGGAAGAAGCGGGAGAGGGGAAAGGAAGGAGGAGAGGGAGGTTCAGTCTTAAATTGGCTCACTTTTTGATGCTTAACATACATATAGAAATGATTATTTCAAGAAGAGGAAAGTAAAAGTCGACAAGGGATGCAATCACATCACTAAGTATTCCTTTTATATTTTTTTCTTTTACCTTCCCCCAAGGTAGAGCGAATTAACCTCCCCAAAGAAAGTCACCAAAATGAGTTGCTACTTAAAAGATGGTTTAATTTGTATTTTTTTTTTGGAATGGGAAGAAAGAAATTTATAGATTTATTTATTGCTGACATTAATACAATATTTCAGTGATTTGAACATGAAAGGTTGATAGTTGTGAACATCAAGATGTTCCGAATATCCAATTTTCACTGATTCCCAACTCACTGAGGCTAACATTAATACTTAAATTACATTGAACACCTGTTATAAACCATACACTGCATATTATTTTATTTAACCCCATTATGTAAGTATTGCTCTTTTTAACTGATAGAATAGAGCTGGTAGAAAGATAGCACAAAGCCACCCTTCTAGTAAGCGACTTCACTCAAATTACGATCTAGTTAAGGCTCTGAATGCAATGTCTTTCTACTGTCCACATATACCACTAGAGCCAGTAATGTACAGACATGTTGTAAGACGTCTCCTGTTCTGCAACAGCTTTCTCTCAACTCTAGCCTAGCTTCTTGGAAAATTGCTTGAATATGATAGATATCGGTTCCTATCTACCTTGAAAGGACACCAAGCACATTCTCGGGTACTATATTCGGAGCATCTTCTCTATAAGTCGGCAGAGACTGGAAATATTATAGTTGGAAAGCCATGATTGTCTTCTGCCCAATATCCAGTACCTTATATTGACTAGACCTATTGGCCTCCAGAAAACATTATTCAGTAGCTTCCTCATTTAATTCCAATTATCTGTAGCCATTTGTCAAGCTGATGCTTTGGCTCAGTTCCCCAAGGCTGAGTTCCTCTCTATTGCCTCATATAGTAAAAGCTAGGAGAAGGAAAGTCTGAAATGAAGTTTCCAAGCAAAAAAATGAAAAGACAGACATTTTTGTCAATTACATTTATAGCCCTTCAGATTGTTAACATTTCGAACTTTCCCCTGTCCTTTGCTTTCTGGGTTAGACTTGGGTTACCCTTCCGAATGTCCAGTATTAAATTCTGAATACAGTGTTTTACCCCCTCACCACAAATACTAGTTTAATGGAAAATACAATCTATTTCACTTTGTCCTAGGCATTACTTTTAATTGTTCCCATTTAATTCTTTTGTTTTTGCCCTCCAGCATGCTGTATGTCTGCTAAAGAACAATTTATGATAGAGGGGAGATAATATTACAGCAGTATAAATGCTTCCTTTAAAACTCATCAAGAAAAAGTATTTCATAAAGGAAATTATCATCACATAAACATTCATCTTATATTTTTGTGTAATTGATATCTCAGTACTATGAGTCAGCTCTCTCATCAAGAGAAACTTTGACAATAGCAATAACAAGTATCGTTTATTTTGAACCTGCTAAGAACCAAGCTGTCTTTACAAAGTGTCCTAGATATTTATTTTTATTTAACCATTGCTTAAATAACACTATATAGTTTCTGAAGGTGATTTCCCAGAAACAGTATCATAGCTGTGTTTTTGAATGAAATGGCTCTATCCGTCAAACTTCAATTTACACCTAAAATTGCAAATATTTTCAAATCTAACATTTAGGTTGGAGGCCCCACATAGAACAATGAACAGCATCTTGATGTAATAAAACAATGTTTCTTTGACCCTTTCACTTGCAAACCTCCAAAGTTCCAAAGTCTTATCTCATTCTTAGCAAAAGCTGACCTTCACAATGACCCAAGAGGACCTGGAAGACCTGGAGCCTGTTGCTGCTTTAATCTCTTTTGAGTTCCCTCACAACTCACTTAACTCATCCACACAGATCTTTGTTCATCCTGGAACAGGGAAGTGTTCAACTAGTTCAAGTCCTTCACCTTATCCTTCTCCCTGGAAGGTTCTTAAGACTTCTTATCTGTCTTTTCTGATTTACCTTTTTTTTTAGCCAAAGTATCACTATCTACCATATGCTTTACTAATTCATTTGTTTAGTTCATGTTTTCCTACACAAAAGCTCCTTGAAAATCAGGCTGTTTTTTTACTACCATACTCCTTGAACTAAAGAAAATGCTTAGCATATACTATGAGCTCAATAAAAAAATTGTTGAGTGAATAAATGATTGAAAAAATAAACAGCGTAGTTCAGTTTTCTTTAAAGAGGCAATGTCCAAACAGGCTAAAACGAACTCCACTTTTCACTTATAATTCTAAAAGTCTAGAAAGGAGATCCAATTTTTGACATTTAGCTGTTGTTCTTTCCTCCCACCCCATTTTTATTCACACCTGCTGATTACTCTTCTGTTACCAATCCCCCCTCCAACCACACCAATTCTTGTCCCTAGGCTTTGAACATCTCTCCTTCCACCCTTGTACTTTGCTCTTTTACCCTTTCCTCTTTATGACTAGCATCAGAAAAACCCTCAAATTAAGCTGGCAATAGCTGGTTTATCCCATATGGGTGGGACCAGAGAAAAGGAAACCAACGAAAACCAGAAACCATGTTAGCAATGAGAGGAGAGGGATGATGGAGCAGTATTCAAACAATCAAAATTTTTATCCTCTAAAAATATTTCAATGTTTCTGAAATTGGGGCTTGTTTTAAAATCAACGTCAGAGAAAAACTTACACTTTGCTGGGAAGGTGTACACCCTTGACACAATGTCGCCATCTATCTGTGTGTGCTTACCCATGTTAAAGACGTATCTGTTCATCAGTGGTCACCTTAAGAGGGTTATTTTCATTAGTATTATCACAGGCAGTTAATTTCTTAATAGAAATTTAGATTCATATGTGTAGATTAAATTGTCTTCAAAAAGATAAAAATTATGACAGCCTTAAAATAAACTTTCTTGCATAGAAGGAAGAGCTATAGAATAGAGTTTCAAAATATGAATTTATAAATGAAGCTGATACCTGTCACTGATGGAAATATGGCATTTTCACATT
This sequence comes from Sapajus apella, assembly GCF_009761245.1. Taxonomy (NCBI): domain Eukaryota; kingdom Metazoa; phylum Chordata; class Mammalia; order Primates; family Cebidae; genus Sapajus; species Sapajus apella. The sequence goes on from NW_022436964.1 coordinate 11,367,520, forward strand.
TGTTGCAAAGCTTCTCACAACCTAACAAGGGGAGGTGGGCACAGAGGCAGCTATATTTCATCATCAATTTACATGGAACCAACATTTTTGTTTATCATGTATCACACAATAAAATTATATTAGCAAAGCGAGCACATTGCTCAGTGTATGTTATAGATTTTAAACCGTTAGGGTGTGTGCCTGTGTGTGTGTGTGTGTGTGTGTGTGTGTGTGTGTGTGTGTGTATGTTTGGGCCAATTAGTCTTTCTTCAGGGTATCACCTGAGCATCAAATATCTATTGCTCCAAATGATTCAGTTTATGTAAAACTGAAGTTCAGATATATACAATTAAATTAGGAAATCAAAATGACCCTGCAATGAGTAAAATAGGAAATTCAATCAAAAACCTGGTATATGCTATTAAATTTTACTGGACTATGATATACTAGACTATGCTACATACTAAAATGTGCCGTAAAGTTTTACCGCAACTCTAAATATATTGAAGAAACGATGAAGTTAAGCAGATATTATCATTTAGGGCTCATCTTGTGGGTACAGCAGCCTCAGTGGTAAAAACTGTTTTAGAAGAATCTGTATAAATTGGAAGTAAATAGGTCTTACACTTGACTTATTTTGATACAGAACTAGATACTCTTCTAGTTATACAGACAAACTCATGCTATAATTGATATTACTTGGTATTTAAAGAAATATTCTCTCCCTCCTTCTGGGGAAAAGTGCTTTTTATTAAATTGTTGCCAATTTTGAAACAAAAAATAAATAACAGTAATATTGGTGTTTTAGAAAATAAATAAACAACTCAAAATCTGTCTTTGCCTAATCTTCATCCTCTTGATTTTCTGATTTTCGGATTACCCCTTGGCTCAATCCTTGCAATTCTTCTTTCTTCTTTCCATATTCACTCCTTGGGTGATCTTACTCGTCCCACAGCTTTATTTATTTTTGTATTTTTCAGGATGGTCTAGGCTATGGTGCAATAACAAATAACTCCCGTATTTCAGGAAAGTAAAACGGCAAGGTCGATTTCTCACTCATGCTATGTCATTGTGAGTCAGCTGGGAGTTGTGCTGTAAGTTGTCCTTAATCTGGGACCCAGACAGATGGAGCAGCCACCATCTGGAGAACTGTCAGGAGACAACCACAAGAACAACAACAAAAAGATTTCTTGAAGTTCTCATACTGAAGTTAAATGGTCCAGCCTAAAATAGCTTCCTCTTACAGCTATTTTCAAGGCCCCACATAGCCACAGGGAGCTAAGAAATGCCATTTTCCCAAATACCTGAAAAGCAGAGGACTGAAAAATCTGACACCACATTATCTTTTTCTTTTTGATGACTCCATACTCTTAATCCTGAGAATAAACCCTCTACTGAACCCCGCACTCACATGTCCAACTTCTAAATCCACACTGCAATTTGAAAGCTTAAGCGCATCTCAAACTCAGCATGTCCAAAGAGGAATACTTGATTCCCCATGCCTACAAGCATTTATCCTCCAGTTTCCATCTCAGCAAGTTAATTTCTAATTTGCTCAGGCGCCAAAAGTGGAGTTGGTTTTTACTCTCTCGTTTCTTTATTTTTTTTCGTGAGATGGAGTCTCGTTCTGTCATCTTGGCTGGATGGAGCACAGTGATGCTATCTCGGCTCACTGCAACTATTGCCTCCCAGGTTCAAGCAATTCTCCTGCCTCAGCCTCCCAGGTAGCTGGGACTACAGGCACACACCACCACCCAGCTAATAATTCTATTTTTAATAGAGACAGGGTTTCTCCATGTTGGCCTGGCTGGTCTCGAACTCCAGACTTCAGGTGATCCACCCAGCTTGATCTCCTAAACTTCTGGGATTACAGGCATGAGCCAGCATTGTCTCCCATTTCTTATAAATCACATATTCAATCTAATATCAAGTTACTTTATCTGAAACTTTACAGTATCCAAAACCAACAACATTTTACCATTTTCTACGAGCTATTTAGTCCAAACCACTACTTTGTTTTACTTGGACTGCTAAAATGGTCTCCTGTCTTTCTGGTTCTCCTAAAAATTATTATGCATACAGCAACTAAAATTATCCCTTAAAGTCATATACTTGATCATTTCATTCTTTATTTATATTACTCTAATGTCTTTCAGTCACATTTATATTAAATGTCAAACTCCTTATCACGGTCTTTCAGGTCCTCAATTATCCAATACCTACTAAAAATTTGTTCACCACCCAGTGGCAAGAATTATCCTTTTAAAAGGTACTGTTTATCATGAGACATCCCCTCACGATGCACTCAGATGACTTCCCATCCTGCTCAGATGAAATCCAAAGTTCTCACCATGGTGTTAAAATTTCCCTATAATCTTGTTCCTAGTGTTTTTTATGGCATCATTTTAACATTGTCTTCTTCATTAACCATAATGCATTTTATTAAGTTCTTTATTGCTTTTCAGACTTCCCATAAACTTTCTGATGTTAATGTCATCTCCTTTGCTGGAACTAACCTGGAGTATTCTTATTTTATTTATTTATTTATTTTATTTTTATAATTTTTTTTTTGAGATGGAGTCTCATTGTATTGCTCAGGCTGGAGTGCAGTGATGTGATCTCGGCTCACTGCAACCACTGTCTCCCAATTGAACCTCTGTTCAAGCGATTCTTTGGCCTCAGCCTCCTGAGTAGCTGAGATTACAGGCACATGCCACTGTGCTCAGCTAATTTTTGTATTTTTAGTAGGGACGAGGCTTTACCATGTTGGCCAGCTGGTCTTGAACTCCTGTCCTCAGGTGATCTGCCTACCTCAGCTTCACAAAGTGCTGGGATTACAGGTGTAAGCCACTGCGCCTGATGGTGGAATGCTCTTATTAATCATCTGTATGTCTTCCTCTTTCATTTCATTATGATTACTGCTGAAGTGTCTCCCTCAGACATGCCTTTTTTGACTGCTATCTAAAATAACATTTCTTCCCCTTTCCTCCATAATATTCCATTTTCTTACCCTGCTTCTTTTTATAAATGACAAGAACCACGTTTTTAAAGAAAGCTTGAAGGCAAAACAAGAGACCATGAAGTCAATACCAGAATAGCTCTCTTGCAAAGATGATGTGCAGGCCAAGGCAACTCCGCTATGGATGCTAATTCGCCAAATGACTTCTGATTCATTCCTGCTGCTCGAAGTCCTCTAAGATTTTCAGTTTATCTATTGCTTCTTGTGTCAGAGCAGGTACTTACTATAAATCCTGCCCTTAGTTCAAATTAACCTTGATATTATTGTCCTTCAGTTGTCCTACACATTCTTTCTGAGTCACCCTTCCCTATGTTACATAAGCCCTGGGTCTGATGGACAATGGATCCATTACCTTATCTCACCACTGCTTGAGACACAGACATGGCGTCTGTTCCTAAGACCCTATGATGAAATGTTTGAGTCTAAGAAATTGAATTTGTCAGCCCCTTTCTTGGGCCTCTCAGCTTCCTCAGACTTTGGGGGTAGGTTTGCATAGACCTGCTCACTGAGAAACAGATGAATATTAAATGTCCTTTTCCTCAAAAGGCAGAATATGCCCCATTCCTTGCTTTGATGCTTCGTTAAAACCTCTCTTCACCCACTGAGGCTGCCAAGCATTCTTCCGCTCGTGATTTGTGTCCTTCTTTTCTTTACTAAAGATCTTGCATAAAGAGCTGTCTTCCTTCATTGTCTCTATGATCTCCTTTTCATTCGACCTACTGATTATCCTACATGTTTGTTATACTCACAATTCTGCTAATATTGCCCTGGTAAAAGGCAATGCCTTTTGAATGAATAATTAAATGGAATTGCAAGTGTTGTAAAGTTCCTTCATAACAAACTCCTTTTGAAAAGGAGAGGGACTTTTTTTTCTAATCAAATATAAGAAAATAAGAGAATAAGTTTTAATCACAGCTGCAGTGGCTTCCTCACAGACTTAAACAGAACATTTCCAGAAAAAAAATCCAATTTGATTTGCATTCAAATTCCTTTTCCCTCAAGCCTATACTGCATATACTTCAGTTTGGATTAATGTGATCTCCTTTACATAAAAGGCTTCTTCTTTTACATAACACTTCAAAATTATCATGCTATTAATAACCTCAAAATATGTTGATGAGGATATGATGAGCACAAGAAACATTATATACAATTTGCAATAGATCTACATAGAGATTTCTGTAAATGAGACAGTGTGAACTTTGAAGACAACCATAAAAGCGGTGAGGCATCAAGGAGAGTACTTCAAAGTCTTGAAATTAAAGTTATCATCAGGTTCAGTAATTTCCAAGATTAGTTAACCATTCTGAATAATCACAGCATCACAGAATCAAATGGAAAAGATTTTGAACAACTTACAAGTAACGGGCTTAGGTCACACCCTAAAAGAGCTTAAATTCTTTCTTTTAGGCTGTTGACCAACAGGATTATTATCAAGTTGGGAGATTTGTTCAGGTGGCATTTATTGATTTATTTAAAAACATACTAATTATGGATCTGTCAGGTAGCAAGAATTAGGAAAACATTTAAAACACGTAAATTAAAACATAGTCTCCAACTTCACTGAATACACACACACACACATACTCACACACATAAGACATAATATGTTCATGAAGCACAATTACTAAAACTTCGGAATTTCTTAGAAAATATATAGTACCTGGTATCTATAAGCCAAGTGAGCACCTTATTTTAGCTGAGAAACTTAACAGCCAGAAATTTAAAAGTAAGTGATGATAATGGTAAAGCTAACATTACCACACCCCATAAGTGTCTTTGCAGAGCATTTTGACACACAAAAATTAGCTGATATAATTGAGAAAGTACTACATTATAAGCTAACCTAGATCAAAATTCTTCAAATAAAAACCTAACTTTTCATGCAATATCTCTTGTGGCTTTGAGTTTTCTTTGTCATTGCATTTTACTGCCTGTATACCTCTATTAAGTCATTCTACATAGTAACTAATAGCAAGGGCTTGGGAGCAAGATGATTTGAGGTTTTTGCCCCAGTTTTAGCATTTACTAACTGTTTGTCACGGGATAAATTACTTAGACACTATCTTGTTTCTTTTACTTTTGTATGTAGGAGATCACAATATTTGTCTCAAGATTTTTTTTTCAAAGAGTAAATTAATTGACAGCTTATAAAGCCCTCCAAAAATGCTTGACACCTAGTAAATATCTAGTAAATGTTAGCTATAATTATTACTTCAATTGTTTATAATTTCAAGCAGTTAAATACTATAAACCATCATTTGATATCTTATTAATTGCTACACGCTTAGAAAGATGCCTGGTGTGTAATAGCTAGTCAATAGATATCAAAGCACGTGATGATTTAAATGGTTTTACTTTGTATTTTATATTATTGTGCTTCCATATTACCAGTTCCAAACTTCAAATTACAAGCTATTCATCTAACCAAAGGTGTAAATTAGAGTCAAGTGCAGGAAATACAATCCCTGAAGTATAAAAATATAACACAGCAACTGAGATAGGAAGAGTAACCTAACAGCAGATCTAGCAGAAGGGTTTATTTTAGTTAGCTTTGAGTGGAAGATGTTTTTGGAAGAACTAAACGGAAGAGGCTGACTCAGAGAAGGAAAAAAGAATCACGTCTCGTTGCTCAGTAATCCAGGAAGAAGATGCTCAAGTAGGTTTAAAATATAATGCCTTTTAAGAACTTTGTAAGTTATTGTATGTACCTTTAATGGAAAAAAATATATAATTCACCAAGCATTTACTATGCTCCATACTTGGTGGTAAGTCAGAACTTTAACTTCTTTTCATGTAGGTCATATGTACTTTTTAGCTATTACCGTTTCAATGTTAAAAATAATAAAACTGAAGATTTAGAGAATTTAAGTAATTTACTTAACGTCAAACAGTAGAAATTAATGTAGTATTTGAATCTAGTGAATCTATACTTTTACTCATGATGACATTTACTTCCATTATTCAGGTACTCACCATTATTCCCTGGAGATTTTGCTCAAGTAGGTAAAATCAAATGTATTAGCTATGAATTCAGTCATGTGCCAAGGAGCTGTGGAATTAGAAGATGTTGAACAATATGTCAATTGCCTTTGAGGAGTCTACACTATAGTACAAAAGTAGGTGATCTGGACAAAGTTGTTTTACATAGGAAGAAAATAGAGTAAATCATAGACTTCTGCTTATTCTGGGTAGAAGAGATTTCACAGATGACTAGCATCTTCTTAGGAATTCTGATCAATTTACTCCTTCTTTATAAAACAGAGTGATCAGGTTAGAAGCTCTCCAAGATGTCTTTCAAATCTAAAACGCAACGATTGTATCTTAACATTTGCTGGTCATCTGTTCTTATATTCTGTCTTCTAAAGTCAAGAAGTAAGTTAAAGTTGAGAGTTGAAAGAACGCTACAGAAGGAAGGGAAACTGGATACCTGAATGGGCAGTTCACATAGTCATGAAGCCACATGGTTCCCCTAAAGAGTATTAGTATATACTTTATAATTATGTTGTGACAATGCTTAGAAACTTATAAAACTGAGGGAGCATATCATTGTGTTCCCTCCCTCTAGTGTGTGACAATCAGGCAGAAGAGAGTGCATACATTAAATCCATGAAGACATTGCCAAGCCTCAGCCTTGAAAATACTGTTACATGGAAACCTGATAACAATAAACATAAAAACAAAAAATAGAACCTTTAGGATAAATAATAAACATTCCTTTTTTTCTCTCCTTTGGTTTTCAACCTTTGCTCTGGAGGGAGACATTATTTTTATTATCATAAATAGTGAAGAGAATATTTAAATAAAAGGATAATAAGTACTACACAAATATTCTTGAAAAGATGGTTCAGAACAAAGGATATCAATGCCTCTCTATTGAGGAAGAACCACCTCTCAACAAATCCCAAACAAATCCTCTTAACATTCTTATTTCTATTTCTTTTCAAATACTCAAATACCATGAATAACTGAACAAACGTTTTCACTGATACTTTAGTTTTTCAGTTTTGAGATTATAGACACTAATGTCAAGCAGTGTCTGATCTATATGCTTCCCATCCTCATCCCCATGCCCAATATCAGAAAAGGTCGTCAAACAAATAAAGCAAAATTTTAGCAAACTTTCTTTTTGAGGTATTGATTCTCAGCTCTGCTCCCTTACCTCTCTTGCTCTGACTTGTAACTTGCTGCAGAGACACTGTTTTCTTGTCTAATATGCATCATAATAATATGTGCTGGGAAAGACTGATTTACAAATGAGAAGTATTATTTTCCAAGACAGATCTCACAGCTAGCAGGTATTAACAATAACTCTGATGTTGATAATTGCTATAGTTAAAAACAATTTATATGGAATGGACTCCCCAGAATTGCTAAAATATATCAGGAAAATATTATTCTGGAATTGAAATTTAAAGAGAACATTCAATAGGTCAGATTAACTTTTACATAAAAGAATTACCTAGGTGTGTGGTTTGTGTGTTACTTATAGGAGTAAGGTTTATCATAAACCTGATAAAAGCAATAGCAGTTTCTGTTCCAAGGAGAAGATTGTAACCAGTACAAAAGAAGTTCTATTTCAATCAGTTGTCTTGTGCCTAACTGAAATAATAGTATAAACTGGAGCAAACTTACAAAAATGGTAGAAAATCAGACAATGGCCGGGCGCGGTGGCTCAAGCCTGTAATCCTAGCACTTTGGGAGGCCGAGGCGGGCAGATCATGAGGTCAAGAGATCGAGACCATGGTGAAACCCTGTCTCTACTAAAAAATACAAAAATTAGCTGGGCGTGGTGGTGCATGCCTGTGGTCCCAGCCACTCGGGAGGCTGAGGAAGGAGAATTGCTTGAACCCAGGAAGTGGAGGTTGCAGTGAGCCGAGATTGCGCCACTGCACTCCAGCCTGGCGCCTGGCAACAGAGTGAGACTCTGTCTCAAAAAAAAAAGAAAATCAGACAATGATGTATTGTTTTCTCAGAGATGTCTGAAGAGATGTTTTTTACTTTCAAGGACTTGTGTTAATTCTGAAAAATTACTGTAACACTAGCACAATCAACTAATAGAGATAACTAATTTAATTGACATCTTCTCACTTATATCCTATGTTCACAAAGCACTATCTTGAATAATAACTTTATTTCTAGTAAAGTCATTCACCACAAGGAAATGACTTGATTAAACCACCAAGATTTGTTTTACTTATCAATCTCTTAGTTAACAAAAACATATTTCATTAGAAACTAATAAGTCAGCTTCTTATATTATAAGTTTGTTCATGGATGTGTGGTTGTTGCCTCTGAGCTTGAACCTAAACAAATGAAAGACAGTGTCTAGAGCCATGATGACCTTATCAAATACTGTATCTTCTTTATAAATTGTCCAGCTAGTCACTCTCTTTAGACGTCACCTCAGGAACAAGTACTTCCCTCTATAAATCCAGATTAAAAATATGGTAGAAACCCACATGACTCCAATATCCAACTTATTTACTGACATAATTACTGAAATGTCTTGTCAGACGACTAATTAAATATTTTTAAAAGAACTGTCTAAAATTATTGAAGATAGATGTTTACCATAATGATAATTGACAACCAAATAGACATCACAGGGTACCTCTTTGAGATCTGACTCAAAATACATGATCAGTGCTTAGCATTATAAGCCTCGATACGTTTATTCATCTCTCTCTCTCTCTCTCTCTCTTTCTCTCTCTCTCTCTCTCTCTCTCTCACACACACACACACACACACACACACACACACACACAAACATACACGAGGTCTGGTATCAGTTTGCAGTTATGTGCAATAAATACTTCACTTATGACTAAATATTCTGAGGAACAAATTGATAATATATATACTATTTTTGTGATCAAGAAAAGGTATGCTTTTAATTTAATCATCATTTTTACCATTTTAATATATATTTTAAAAATCATTATATGAGACATTCTTGAGCATTTTATGAACTTTAAATAACTAAAACACCTAGATAAGTTCATATTATTACTGATACAGTGACTATTTTTAGCCTCAGGCTAGAATTTTTCACCTCAATATAAGTCTATTACTGAGATTCAAATTCTGTTATGGAATGGTATAGACATCCAGTATTTTGGCTTCAGATCATAAGAATATCTTGACGTGAATACATTCCTGTATTTTATATAACAATTATTTACAAAGGTAATGTATTCCCCTATTTGGCTTTTTGGAACAATATAAAGTGAAAAAAAATTCCTAACTTAGAGAAATGTCCTCTTCTTCCTCTTTTTCCTACATTTTCTCTTGACCGAAGTCACATAGGTATCTGAATTTTGGAAACATAGTATTTTTTAAGGTTTTTTCTTGTCCTATCCAAGAACATTTCACTATTTCCTTCATTACATCAATGAAATGTTAACATAAATACTGTTCACTTGTGATTTTTAAAATTTCTCTCCATAAAGAAGGCCATTCATCTTCCCATGTACTTTTTAAATAGAACATGAACCAAAATTTCAAAATTCAGAAACTGATATTAATATAAATATATGCATATTAAGGAAATCTTACATTTGAGAGTATGGTTTTATCATAATTTGTTATTGTGCTTTCATAATGTTTCTAAAGAGTAAGACAGGGAACTGTCTATATTTCACAGGGGAAAAATACGTCCAAATAAGTGAAGAAGTTAATCAGCTCACTTAACAATTTGGTCAAAGAAATGGAATTAGAAAACTAGGCTCCAGCCTCTCAGTTCTCCAGTCTTTTTTACAGAGAGCAGTCAAATATTACACTTGGAGTCTATTTTTTTTCTTTTTATGTTTTCTTTGAGAAGGGGTTTTACAGTACTCTGTTGCCCAAGCTGGAGCGCAATGTCAAGATCATAGCCACTGCCGCCTCAAACTCCTGGGCTCAAGCAATCCTCTCGCCTCATACCCTGAGTTGCAGGGACTACAGGCAGGCGCAGCTGTGCCTGACTAATTGTTGTTGTTGTTCAGTTTTTGCAGAGTCTGGATCTACCTATGTTGACCAGACTAGTCTCTAACTCATGGCCTTAAGCTATCCTCCCACCTCATCTTCCCAAAGCGCTGGGATTACAAGTGTGAGCCACCAGGCACACCATTAAGTCTAGTTCTAATGTTCACATATTTGGTGAAAACTGAGTACTGATGAAATTATTTTGAAATTTGTCTAAAGGCTCTACAAAGTGTAGTATGGTATATTTGATTCTGTGCTAGAACTTTATACTGAAGCAACAAAGTTTAATAGATAAGAAATTTCAGAGTGAATTATGAGACTGGCTAGTTTATAAGACTGACAAAAAATTAAATAGAGAAATAAACAAAAATATAATATGATACTTCACAGAAGTATTGTATGGAAGTAATCATAGACTCCAGAATGGAAATTAGAAAATTCCAAGGAAGGCTTATTACGGGAGTGGGGAGAGGCTACACAGTGACTCTCAACACTCAAAATGGGGGAGGGTACTTGTTTAGTAAATAATCTTCGATGGGATTACTGAAATAATTTAATCTATACCTTCTGCAATATAAGGGACACAGGCAACTAATGTTTGTCTTATGTTGAGAAGTCTGAAGAGCCAGAGACAGGTAGGCCAACAACTAATTTACAAATCAGGAGAGAGGCATTTGCAATGGGCTTGGCATGCATTATCAGATTTTGTTTAGCCAGAATGTATATTAGTGTTTCCTTTGGACCAGAAGTGGACTACAAGCGATAGAGGATTAGCAAGGGAGTCACATTATGCTCTGCCCAGGAGAGGTGTCTATCCTCTACCAAAGTTAGATCCCTAGATTCCTAGTGGCTTCAGAATTATTAATGGAAAAAAGTGGAATTGTAAATGAGAGGTTCTCAGCAATAAGGAAAGGACATTCTGGATAACTCATGAGATTGGCCATAGACGGTTTTTCAGACCACCAATTTCATCAGATGTTAATTATAAGTTCATGAGAAAAAGTTACGTGATCCAATTACGTTGGAGAAAATAGTTACTAAATCTCCCTTTCTTGAATTTACAATGCATATTAGTATGTTAGACATTCTGAAAACTCTTGCAGTAAACATAATTTAATTTTGTTTAAACCCACTATTTACAAATGACTATTTGAATATGGGCACACACACACACACACACGTGCACACACACACACAACACCTCTTGGAGCACAGATTGAAAAACCTTCCTCAATATTATCTTCCACATCTCCAAATGCCAACACATTTGCAAAAGAAAAATCCTTTGAAAAGTATATAATAATGTATTAGTCACAAACTTACTGACTCCACTTCTGTAACACCTAAGTCTGAAATCTATGTGGACTTACCTCTAATAATTTTATTTATCACTCATATTATAGTCTGCTGATTAAGTGGCTCTTTTTTCGTGATCCCTCAGGGTCTGAGTTGTGTCTGCTTGTCCATCTTATATGTCCATCATTTCACACTTCTTTTCTTCAACCTCAAAGACAAGAGAGAGGAAAATAGAGACACCATAGCATTCTTATTTGCCTTAAGCCAGAAGTAGCACATCACTTCACTACCTCCCACATTCCCATTGGCAAGAACTCATGGTTCCAAACAACAAAGGAGGCAATGTAATATTTCTTCATGCTCCAGAAAAAAAAATTTGCGTTGGAAAAATACCATTTTTTTGTGGGACATATCATATGTATTCCCATAACAACAGAAAAAATAAAAGAGGTAATAGGAAGGGGGTTCTCATATTTGCATACTAGTTCTCCATTCCTGCTTCCAGTATTTTTATTCTTTCAGTGTCTACTGTGTGATAGACAGCAACCTAAGCATCAGGAGTGCATTAGTAAGATGAAATCTTGCCCTCATAAATTTAAAAAACTGTCCATGAATAACAAAATAATATTTTCCTGAATACATATTATTTTCATCTGAAAAGCAGTGTTTGAGGATAGCTATTAAATATCAGTCATTGTGGTCAAAATATAGCATCTTTATTTTGTTTTAGATCAGAGACCTAAAAGAAAGACTGTTAGAATTTAAATGAATATGTAATAAATGGCTAAATTTATCTTTAAAATCCCCTATTACACTTCACAGTATGTTTTCTTTTCTGAAAAGTTTCAAAGAAACAGGAAAATCACAGTGTTATGACAAAGAAACATACAGGCATGATTTACATTTTTAATCATTTTACAACATTTATTTTATTTTATAGAAATAATACTCCGTGGACATGCCAAAAATGATAAGTTGGTTTATATGTGTTCTGTCATTTCAAATATTTCTTATACATTTATTTGTGTTCACAGAGAGTAGGTATTTTTTGTGAATTTTTAAAATATGCATAAATTATGTAGCCTATAAAGGCAGGAATTATTGTATTTATGGTATATAACATAGGAGCAAAAGAATTTCTAAATGTCAGCACAATGAACATTTTAGGTCAGATAATTCTTTGCTATTCTGTGTTTGGGGGTCTATCTTACGCATTTTGAAAGTTTTAGGATCACTGTTCGCCTTCCCCCATTAGATTTTAATAGCGTATCCCTCTTCTCAAGTTATATGCCTCATGGAGAAAATTGCCCCTGTTTGAGAACCACTGGACTAAATTATCAATTTTTAAAAGTGTGGCACTAAAAATAGTCTCTTCAAGTATATTCTTCAAGTGCCTATTACTACAGTGAATCTATGAGCATACAAGATCTTAGAATTAAAAGGGACATAGTAATCTAGAAGGGTGTTGTACAGAACCAAATGCAGAATATACAGCCTCTCCTCTCCAGGATGCATACATGTGCATGTATATGTGTCTATTGGGGGGGGGGGTGTGTATGAAGTGACTGATGTGAAATATTATATTCATGAAAACATTTAGTGTTCATCTTCCAGAAATTAGAACAGAATGGACTGGGTGTAGTCTAGCCACTCAGAAACCTTGTATGTAACTACCAAGCATATTTTACCAGTTGCCAAAGGGATCACATACTGGCTTTAAAGAGTACAAATTCTATTCCAGAATTTGAAAAGAAACTAAGCAGCAATTGAGTACTCAATCCAAGGGCCAGATCACTGCCTACTGTTTCCTCTTGGAGTGTTTCCAGGTAATATTTGCACATTTTAACGATTTTGGATTTGACTAGGTTAAATAATTAGAGGCTGGAGCCAACAATGCAAAAATATTTTCCCAAAATGAACAATGTAAGCCTGTCATCTATAAGAAAGAATGTTCACAGTTACGGCATGCATCCTCCTTAGTTGTTACATAATAGGCTTATTCTTTGAATTGTGCTAAAGATTCAATGCCGCAGCTTCACATGCATAGTATCAGACACCAGGGATTCCTTGTGCCTTCTCAACACGCCTAAGATAATGAAAGTTTACGAAAGAAGATAAGATGTCTCTATTGTGCTATTTTTTCACTTGCCATTTTTCCCTGACAAGAGTAAACAGAACACTAAATGAATTGCAGCTATTAATTTCTTTATGAAGGAATAACACTGTAATAAGACCTGCCTTGCTTTATCATCTGAGATTCCTATTTTTCTGAGATATTCATATGCATGCAATCAAAATCCCTCATTTGGAAATGCTCATAAAAGAAGTATCAAATCCTTCTCTACATCAAGAATGAAATATGTAAAACCAGCCTGGCTCTTTCTCTTTTCCCCCCTTCTTATACACTGATTTAAACATTATTTTTCAGGTATCTACATATACCTTTAAAATTCTGTGCAACTATTCCAGTGTTGAAAATAAATGAAATGATCATTCTTGTTGTTGTTTTTTTTAATAGTAAAAGAACCTTTAGACCAAATGTGATGCATTATATTGACATAACAAATGTGGACATTAATTAAAGAGCAGCAGAATCCAGCAGAGAAGTTTGCCCTCCATCTGCTTGACCTGAGGTAATAACAATGTTCCATTAACCCAAACTGACAGATTTTCTAGGGTTTGTCTTCATCTCTAAAGTTGCTGCGCCTGGTATGAATAACCATATGTGTGACATCATCCATAACGTGCCATGTGGAATAAAATTAACTGCGTACACATCCTATTTTGTCTTTGCTTTTTATTCTTTCTTGTGAGCTCTGTGTTCTTTGTAGCCCTTTACTCTTTTCCTAGCTCACTGTCCAGGACATTTTCCTGTACAAATTACATAGGCCCGAGATGGCATCTCAGGTTCTGATCACTCATATTTGCCAAAAGAAAATTAGATAAAGACACATGACATTCACGCTGAGAAAAGAGTCAACCCAGAAAAAGTGAAGTATGGCATAGTAATCATTAGGGTTATTATTCAAGTCAAATATAAAAGCAGAAGTATGTTAAACACATCATGTATTTTGTAAAAAAAAAAAAAAAAAAGAAAAGAACTTACAGAATTTTCTAAATAATAAATTAGTGGGATGGGGGATCTTGTCCCAGAACTGAAACTTAAATCTTTGAATCTGTTCATATCTAGTATGTATTAGTTAACCAAGGGAACTGTTTTCCTCTTCCATCTCATTATAGATCAAACATCAAAAGCTTTCCACTAGAAGCAGGCACCCAGGAGGCATCTTGCTTTGTCACAATACAGTATTCACAGCCACCCTGATAGGAGTGCTAACTCTCTTGGTAGCCTTAAAGAACAACAGTGCAGTTATTTGTTGTGCTTCTTCCTCTCCTCCCCTGGAATTGTTGCTTCACTGTAATAAGTAACATTCCTTCCAATTATCCAAGCTCCTCAAGTCCGCAGAGCTGACCCCCATGACTTTAGAAAAGACTCACTGTTTAGAGTCATTAATCCAAGATTATAAACATGGAGGGAGATTCATGAGAAAGGGATGAACTCATGGTTCCTGAAGAAAGACAATGGCATGCATTGTTTTCCCAGAGACTTTGTGTGTGTATGTGTGTACCTTTATTTTAAATCCTTCCTTTTTCCTGCAAGAATTTGTCCCCCTGTCTTTTCAACTGCCATTATCCTCTAGTTTCTTCTTCACTGGGGTGAGCAGCAACACCTATTGCGACTGGTGTGTCAGAATGGCTTAGCTTTTCTCTGAGTCCTTGCCTGGACAGCAGAATCCAGGCGGCAACATTCTGATGGAGGAGTGTAAAAGATGGGCAGATCAGATGTGCAACTAGCCAAAGCAAGAATTTAATTGCAAATCGATTACCTCTCCTGTAAGCCCATTTAATATTTGTTTTTAAATTTTGAAAATGATAATAATGTACCCTTCATGACTCTGTGTAAGTCAGAACCGCTGAGATATATGTACATGAATTTAAGGCATCACACTTTGCTTCTAGAGATCATCTTCAAGGGTTTGATGTTCCCTGATCTTTGTATCTTCTTGAGTTCTACAAAGGCTTTTTAAAAAAATTTCTGGAGGAAAGGAAGAAATTGCATAAGATAGACACTTATAGTCTCTACTGTTCTATTTATAAGCTAATGTGGTAATCAGGAATGGAATCTTAAACTCTTTTTTTTTGTGAACGTGATATGTATGTAAGTCTTTCATCTTTACCAGAAATCATATTAAGTCTTTTGAGATCTTTTTGAAAGCCAAAGAGAAAGTATTCTGAATCTGCATGATTTTAATACTATATTACATAGGAAATTAAAACATTCATTTTGTTGCTGGAATTGGTCATAGAACAGACAGCATTCTTTCCCCTTGTTCTGGAGCTCCAATGTCAGTATGAGCTAAAATAGTCTTCCATCTATCCCCAATCTCTGCTGCTTTTGCTGCCTCCTTATAAAGATTATACTTATGCTTAGCAAATGAAGAAAGGAATTAGTGATGCTCTCTCATTTCCTGTCTTCCCACAGATGGCGATAAATTCAAATTCAGACTCCATTAAACCTGAGTAGAGCAACCCAGCAGGTGGCTGTACTAATGGAAAATCCTGGCTTTGGAATAATGGGAATTATAACCGACAGCTCTTCTACACCACAAAAAAGATGATGTATTCTTATTGACAGTGTCGCATTTGAGTCCAGAAGGCTGATCTGATAGTTCAGTTCTGGCACAACGGAAACTAAAAGCCCCCTGGGTGTTTTCTTGGCCACACCACTGTAATTTTTGTCATCTGAACTTTCTATTACAATTCATTTTACAAATCTCATATAAGTTGAAAAGAACAAGAGGAATGAAAGGGAGGGGAAAGAAAGACTGGCATTTATTTTGCCTACAGGCATACTTTTATTCTCTTTTCTTGGTTTAAAGGACAAATAAAGGTTGACACACAACAGTATTTCTAGCCAATTCAGTATTTTTAATGCTGACATACTGGGCCCAAGTTCTTTTAGTGATCCTAGACAAGCTCATTGAAGAGAGTTTCTGTTTAAAAGATGTATAGATTGCCCCGGAGGTGTAATGCCTGATGTTCCACTAGAATTCTTGCAGGAATCCTACATTTGCATGTATTTTTTTTTTCATTCTTTTCTCTTAGCTCCACCTTCCTTTTTAAACTCCAACATGTTATTTACAAAAATATGATTTGGTCACACTGATCTAAAATGGCATCTGGATGTTCAAATATTTAGAACCTCATATTTTCACTAAGCCTCCAAGTCTCTGAAAATATAACAAGCAGTTATCAAAATATTTCATTGTATTCACCATCTGTCAGCAGTTTAAAAATATTATATTAAGATTAATAATCATACTTTGCGCTTACTCAATATAGCATATTTCCTCTTGAGAACTGTTAGTACTTTACAAAACTGAGCTGAGTCATTGTCACTTTTTCCCACAAACAGTTCTTCTGGGTTTAAAAAAAAAGTTGGGAAAAAATTTAAAGACAGGTAAAAGCTGAAGATGAGCTGGAGAAGCTGACATTTAATTCATTCCATAATTTTTCTTCAGCTAGTTACTTTCACTTACTTTTCATTGTGCAACTTGTTGAGCAGGGACCTTTGTTCTAAACAGTTAAGGAACTTCAACATCCTGCTTTCATTGCCTACAAATTCAAAGCTTAGACATCAGCCTGTTAAGCAGAATCATACTTATGCCTAGAAACTTTGTGGCATAAATAAAGGGATCTTAGGACCTTGGAAAAGAGGAATACAGACTGGGAGGGTCTGTAACAGAGAGAGATTTGTGCTATTACTATTTTATTACCAATGATTTATTGGAAGATATATTATATGCATATGTGTGCATATACACACATACATATATATACATATGTATTTAACTGCATATATATACACACACATTTATGTATATTTAACTGTATATATAGATGGGTTTTGTCTTTTTTAGTTAATTAGCTTATCTTCATTATGGTATTCTAAATTAAAGAACCACCCAGGTGTATGTGAATATCTCCATTTGCAAAGTAGACTATGACTCCCATCACATTAAGGAAGGAGGAAATCACAGCCAGAGAGAGCAACTCACAGAGAATGTTACTTCAGGAAAAATTATTTAGGACTGTATATGCTAAAAAATTTAAATATTAAATCAGAAGAACTATGAAATATTGTTATCTTTGAAAGGTTTTATTATGTGAAAGCACTAACCCAAGTGCACAGATTGTCAGCAAAATCCTGGAAGACTCAGATGAAATCACAAGGTAAATGTAAGAGAAATTTAATAGATTTCCCTGTTGATAAAGTCTACCACTGTTGCCTACAGGCATAAATTGCTAAGAAACCTTAAATGCCTGATGATGCAAAAACTTTAAATGCCTGAAAATACACAAATATTATAAATTTGCATTTAGAATTAACATTTGCTGACTGCTTAGCGTGTGCTGGACTCTGTTGATTATATTAAGACTCTTAATATCCCTATTTTACAACAGAATAAACAAGGACTCTTACAATTTAGGTCACTTTATCAAAATCACTTAACTTAAATGGGGATTCAATTCAGATCCAACGGGCTCCATAAACATATTGAAATCTCAATTGTGTAAGGCAGTGATTCTCAAAGTGTGGTTCTTGAACTATAAAATCAACATGCCCTGAAAACTTGTTATAAATGCAAATCAGATCCCAATCCAGAGTTATTGAATCAAAAACCCTGGGTCTGGTACCCAGCAATCTGTAGAAGCTCTCCAGGGAATTCTGAAGTATACTAATGTTTAAGAATCACAGTTGTAGACTGACATTATATTTATATTTGAAGAAAAAGAAAGCAATGTTTGTAGATAATTTGCATGCACCTTCTACAAATTAGCAAAGCAATATACCAATTTTAAAAATGTTTTATGTATAAAGTTAGTGAAAATTCCCTAGTATATAGTCAATCATGTAACCAAAAGCAGGAAAGCACTGACATAATATTAAGAAAGAATGTATCATCCACCTCTAGCTAAAGTAATAAAAAGAATGAGGAAGAATCATTAAGAGATTCAAAGTTAATAAAAGCATTGATTCAAACGCAGATATCCGTATAAATGAACTTTAAAGTGACCATGTATCAATTTGCATAAGAATGGCAATTAAGAAAATATTTAACTAGGCAAAAAAATATACTAGAAATTTCATAGGTTTTATTTCATTATTATCCTTTGTAAGGAACACTACAGCTCAGAATCCTACTGAGGGGTCAGCAGTCATATTTTGTAACTTGTGATCCCTTGGCCACATCTGATATCAAAGCTCAACATCTGATATCAGGGGAGATCTATAATTGTTATGTTGCCCCAAATGGTGTTTCTGACATCTGGCATTCTGTTACCAAGAAATCTAAAAATAATGAATAGTAATAAAAAACTGACATGAGGTAGAGTTAGGGCAAGAGGAATTAAAACAAACTAAAGGCCAGGCATGGTGCTTCACCCCTGTAATGCAGGCAATTTGGGAGGCCAAGACAAAAGAATCACTTGACCTCAGCAGGTTAAGATCAACCTGGTAAATATGAAGAGAACCTGTCTCTACAAAAAACAAAAACAAAATCAGCCGAGCACAGTGGTGTGCACCTGGAGTCCCAGCTACTTGGGAGACTGGGGCGAAAGGATTTCTTAAGCAAAGGACATCAAGGGTGCAGTGAGCTATGACTGCACCCCTGCACTCTAGCCTGGAAAAAAGAGAAAGACCCTGTCTCCAAAAAACAAACAAACAAACAAAAAACAACCACCACCACCACCAAGAATAAACTGAAGCTATAGGGTTATAAGGAAGCAAGATTTATAAACCAGCAAAGTAAACCAACCAACTGAGAAATTAAAAATGAGCATATAAGTAAAGGGAAGCAGAGGTGTTAGGGAGAGAACTGCCATGCTGTTGAGGAAAGAAAAGTAAAACTGGAAATACATTTTGTAGCATGTAGTAGTAAAAGGGAAAGAAAAAAGAAGTTAGACTAGTTAAAAAGTTGTATGAATTCAGGAGAGAGATGATGATGACCTGGACTTGGTCAGTAACACTGGTTATGTAAAAGGACAATGAATTCTAAAGACCTTTTGTAAGTGTTGGAGGAAGAAGTATGGGAATCCCAAGTCTTCAGCAGCAGAGATAATAATAATTAAGAAAGAGGTTGTTAATAGTTTCAGCAAAAAAATTGAAAGGGTTGAGATCTTAGTAGTCAGGATTCTCCAGAGAAACAGAAGTAATAGAATGAATAGATGATAGATAGATAGATAGATAGATAGATAGATGAATATATAGACAAACACACAGAGATGATACACAGAACGATAATAGATCAACTTATTTTAAGAAATTGGCTCCTATAATTGTGGAGGGTGGCAAGTTCAAAATATTTAGGGTAGGCTGGCAGACTGGAGATCTACAGGAAACTTAGTGTTACAGCTCAAACCTGAAAACAATCTGGGGGCAGAATTCTATCTTCTTCCACTGACTCGATGAGGCCTACCATATTATGAGGAGAATCTGCTTTACTCAAAGCCTACTGATTTAAATGTTAATCTCATCTAAGAAATATATCACAGTGATATCAGACTGGTGTTTGACCAACACGTGGGTAACATTGCCACCTCCCTAAGTTGACCCATAATATTAACCATAACAAATTAGAAATACTGTATATGATGAGGCAAGTAGTACTATGCTTCATGTAGAGCAAGCACTCAATAAATGTCATTATGACTATTGGTGAGGATATCAGACTCCTCCCTAGTAAAGAGAAGTGGTAAAATATGAGGCTGTTATTGAGATATAAGCATCAAGCACAGACAGATTTTCTCTACCTCCTTCTTCCTGAGCTTCTACTCCCATTGTCAGTACTTATCGGGCTGAATTTTATTCCTCAGTAAACTCCCAGAGAGACAGGGTGCATTGTAAACATCTTTTTCCTCCTGTGCTCACCCTTTTCTTATCTTTCAGTAAGTTTTAAAATAAAGTCATCTTCTAGAACAATAACCAACATATAATAAGAATTATGAGATTTGGATGTTCCCACAGTCATACTCTCATTTTGATTGGATGTCTATATTGGGATGTTGGATTGAGAACAATAGTCCCAATAGGCTCAATATCTGCATAGCCAACTCCTATATCTCTTAATGTAAATAAATCTAAAGTCAGAAGTTATTAAATCAGAGACTTCTTGCTCTTGAGAAATACAGAGCCAAAATCACTAAGATTAAAAAAAAAGAATGTGTATGTATTAAATATTGTTAGAAAATATAATCATATGAGAGCAAAAGGAATTCACTTATGCCTCTATATTGAATCACAGATATTTTTAAAAAGCAATATTTTTTATTTTCAGGAGACAAACAGCTTCATGTTCAACAAGAAGAATTTCATCTTTCCTCCATAACAATTGCAAAAGAAATTCTGAATGTTATAGAAAACTGTTTCCAGCATAGTAATTTATATGGGCCTAGAACCAAAACCCCCAGAATCCTACCTCCACCAGCTACTATGACTATGTTTAAATGATTCAGCTTCTTAGTTTCTCTACCTACAAAATGGGGACAAAATGGTACTGAGAAAGAGAAAAGTGGCCTCAGACAGTCAGTAGCTGGCCTGGCACTGAGCTAGGCCTTGTTGTTAAACCTGCCCCACAGTTAGGCTGTGGTGTTCTGCCATTGAACAAATGTCAGACATCGCCATCATCAGTTTGTGAGTGAGATGAAGTGAAACAAAATCAGCATTACTTCATGATCATGTCTGAACAGAGACAAAAATATTGTCATTGAACAAACCAGAAATTACCAAATCATCTTTTCCCAGCTAACATGAAAATCAACTACTTCTTCATCAATTACATCTTAGCCCCTCTTTATTCCTACCACATTCTACATAAAAATTAATATGTCAAATTGTAGAATTCCCTAAGCTTCCTGACAATGTCCAATCCAGAGAAAAACCTTGCTTCCCTGAATTCTCACTACAATCACCCAAGGCTAAATTCCCTAAGTCCCTTCCAATGCGTTCTTACTAAATGCCTCCACAGGAATTCTTTTATTTTAGCTTGTTGACTTTTTTTAGGTTGTTAATTTTCTTCATTGTGATGAGTTAATAGCCCAATTTTTCATGATTTGGGCTATATTTCTCTCAATCTCTGGCTGCAGTGTATAGAACTGCTAAAAAATATATAAATTAATGCACAGTTAGTTTTTGAAATAGCATCTGGCATATAGAAAGTTTAAGCCATCATTACTTTTAAATATTCAAAATGCTTCATGGAATGTCAATATTCATATTTAGGTATTTTTATTTTATTTATGTAACAAATATATTTTTATTCAGCATCTTCTACATTTTAAGTACACTGCTGTGTGCATGGATATAAAGAAATGATATTTTCCTATCTTTAAGTTAAACAGTAGACACCTGTGGATTTCCAAGACTATCTATATTTTCCAAATAGCTCCTTCTTATCCACTGTTTTCTGTACTATGGCACACAAATAATTACTCAGCCTCCCTTACCTTCATACCTTTACAGTTCCACTAGCACAGAGCTCTGTTACACAGTAATCATCATGGGTAGTTTGGAGATAATAGGAGAGAATTTCACTGCAAACATAATGTGACCTGAAACTAGATATGAGGGGTCCTTATAATCAAACATGGCCCTTGTCAGAGAGATTGCTAAGAGATAAGAGCAATATTCTGGTTTTTATAGCCAACTGAGTAGATTCCTGTTCACTGCATAAAATCACTAAGATTAAAAAAAAGGAGTGTGTATGTATTAAATATTGTCAGAAAATATAATCATATGAAAGCAAAAGGAATTCACTTATGCCTCCACATTGAATCAGATATATTTAAAAACCGCAATATTTTGGACATTGCTCGCTTTGGATAATTACAAACAGAAATTCTTCACTGCCAAGCATATGGTTTGGATGGTAAATTTTGTAGCTCCCCTGTTTAGTGGCCATCACTGTTTTCAGTATCTCATCTTAAAGTTGGGGTCCATTCTTCCATCTCTGCTCTCTCTTTTCCATTACAGGCACCACAAATGACACTGAAAGCCATGCAACCAATCACTCTTACACTTTATTATTTAGAACCATTTTATTTCATACCCATCTTAATACAATATATCCAAAAGAAGGGATGGTTGTCCTCCTAGGATGATTATGTTTTAGTACTTCCTGGAATAGCTGGAATAAATGACAGCTGGATTCTAATGCCATAACCATGTTTTATAAAATAAGTTTTAACAATAATGTAATATTGGTAAATTTTAATCAATGATATAATAAGAATACATATAGCATTACTTCTAGATAATATTATAGTCCACTATATTACTATAACATAATTTGTTAATATATCAATTTTTTACTATTCCAAAAATGTTTTAATAATGGCATTTCTACAAATTTCTTTGTATTATTTTCTTTTTTATTTCCTTATTTCTTCGAAAAAAAAAGAGATACATGTGCAGAACGTGCAAGCTTATTACATAGGTATACATGTTCCATGGTGGTTTGCTGCACCTATTGATTCATCCTCTAAGTTCCTTCCCCTCATTCCCCAACCCCACAACAGGCCCTGGTGTGTGCTCTTCCCCTCTCAGTGTCCATTTTTTCTCAATGTTCAGCTCCCACTTATGGATGATGGCTTCCAGCTTCATCCATGCTGAAAAGCACATAGTCTCATTTCTTTTTATGGCTCTATAGTATTCCATAATGTATATGTACCATACTTTACCCAGTCCATCACTGATGAGTATTTGGGTTGGTTCCATGTCTTTGCTATTGTAAATAGTGCTGCAATAGACATATATGTGCATGTGTCTTTATAGTACAATAATTTATATTCCTTTGAGTATATACCCAGTAATAAAATGCCTGGGCCAAATGGTATTTCTGCTTCTAGATCCTTGAGGAATTGCCATACTGTCTTCCACAATGGTTTAACTAATTTACTTTCCCAACAACAGTGCAAAAGCATTCCTATTTCTCCACAGCTTTGCCAGCATCTATTATTTCCTGACTTTTTAATAATTGTCATTCTGACTGGCATGAGATGGTATCTCATTGTGGTTTTGATTTGCATTTCTCTGATGATTAGTGATGTTGAGCTTTTTTTCATATGTTTGTTGGCCAAGTAAATGTCTTATTTTGAGAACTGTCTGTTCAGATCTTTTGCCCACTTTTTGATGGAGTGGTTTTTTTCTTGTAAATGTGTTTAAGTTCCTTGTGCATTCTGAATAATAGACCTTTGTCAGATGGGTAAATTGCAAAAATTTTCTCCTATTCTTTAGTTTTATCATCAGAGTGAACAGGCAAAGGATATGAACAGACAGTTCTCAAAATAAGACATTTATCATTAGAGTGAACAGGCAACTTACAGAACAACTATTTATCTGATGACAAAATTATTTTCTGTGCAGAAGTTCTTTAGTTTATATTTCATTTGTCAGTTTTTGCAATTGCTTTTGGCAATTTGTCACGAAGTCTTTGCCCATGCCTATGTCCTGAATGGCATTGTCTAGGTTTTCTTCTAGGGTATTTATAGTTTTGGATTTTTCATTATTTTATTGCACTATTTTAGGAAAAATTCCTAGAAGGGAAACTTGGGGATCAAAGTTAAGACACCTTTAAGGTTCTTGATACATATGGCCAAAGTGTCCTCCAAAGAGCTTGTGCCAATTATAGGCACTCCAGTGGTAAATGTGATATCTATCTTGCTTAGATTTAATTGCTACAAATCACTAGTGACATTGACTATAATAAATATTTTTAATATGTGCCAATAATAAAAAACTTAGTTATTTGCATTTTTGATTGTTAGAAATGTGAACATTGTTTGACATGTTCACTTGCTATGTATTTCTTCGATGATTTTACCTACTATTATTTGCACACTTTTTTGCTGTGATTATTTTGATGCTCTTTATATGTAAGAATATTAATGCTTTGCTTTATAAAGAGAGAGTAAACATTTTACCAGTTCATGTAATTATTATAATTAAATAGTGTAAGTATGCATTTTTTAAAATTTTATAAAGTCAAATATGTTAAACATTTTTAGCACAGATTCAGGGAGCTCCAGGTGTGAATTTTTTAAATTTTTATATTATCCCCTCTCAGTTTCCATGTTCATGGTCAATCAATTAAGGTTAAATTAGATAATGCCTGCAAAGGGTTTGAATTTCAGTGCTTAGAAATTTGTAAAGTCTCAGTCAATAGTAACTGAGCTACTTTTTAATAATGATCCTTCATCAAAGTACGTATTTATTTAACCTTATTATCTTTCAATGCTTTAGTGTTATCTTTCAATGCTTTAATGGTTCTTGTTTATTTTCTTAGTCTTAACTTAGAATAGGATTTGCCTTTTTTATAACATTATTTATGTAAACTTATTTTATTCATAATGCACAGTATGTCAGAATCATTTTTAAATAAATATTTTTCCAAATTATTTAAAATGTAATTTTATAATAGACTACACACCCCTCTACCTCCACACACATGCACTTACATTCATATACATATACATATGCATGAACACAACACACTTTGATGATCTGCTTTGTATTTTTTGTTCTGTAATAGAAATGTGTCCATTTCAGTGTTAGTATGATACTTGACACCTTTTTTTTTTTTTTTTTTTGAGACTAAGATTCACTCTTGTTGCCCAGGCTGGAGTGTAATGATGGATCTCAGCTCACTGCAACCTCCACCTTGCAAGTTCAAGCAATTCTCCTGCCTCAGCCTCTGGAGTAGCTGAGATTAAAGGCATGCACCACCATGCCCAATTAATTTTTTTTTTTTTGTATTTTTAGTAGAGACAGGGTTTCACCACATTAGCCAGGCTGGTTTCAAACCCCTGACCTCAGGTGATCCACCTACCTCAGCCTCCCAAAGTGCTGGGATTACAGGCATGAGCCACCGTACCCAGATGATACTTGACACTTTTAATGATTTTATCTTTGTGCAACATCTTTAACACTGCAATTTATCTTCAAGAAATTATTTGCCTTTTAGACAAGTTTATTCTTCAAAATATATTTTGGAGTTACTTCACCAAGCATCAGAATAAATATAATAGCACCTGAGTATTTTTATGATAATTCTTTAAAAAACTAGTGTAATTTTTATTTCAGATTTAAGGTTTTCTTGACTCTTGTTATTGTAAACACATTTTTCTTATAAGATAGATAGATATTTTAATAATACATTTTGTTAATCTATTAAAAATGTGATTTGTCTGCCACAGTCTTAAAATTTTTGACTGTTGCAGAATGAGGTCACCTACTGAATAAAGAGTCCCATTTTTTGAAGACCTTATACTTTCTCTTTAGAGGTGTAAGAGAGATGAATACATCTCTAAGTAGTAAACACATGAAAACATATATCACAGCAACATTTTAGAGGTTATTATCTAATGTCTTTAGAATATTAGTATAAAGCCAATCACATCCTTTTTATAATAACTAACACTTACTCAGAAGGAGGCTCTATGCCAAGCATTTTGTATGTGCTACTATTATTTTCATTCGTGAGATGGGTACACCGAGACATTAGGTAATAACCTCTAAAATGTTTCTGTGATATATGTTTTAATGTGTTTACAACTTAAGAGATGTATTCATCTCTCTTACTCACACCTCTAAGGGAAAAATATAATGTCTTCAAAAAATGGGACTCTTTATTCAGTAGGTGACCTC
Organism: Sapajus apella; assembly: GCF_009761245.1. NCBI lineage: Eukaryota > Metazoa > Chordata > Mammalia > Primates > Cebidae > Sapajus > Sapajus apella. The sequence continues at coordinate 11,393,544 of NW_022436964.1, forward strand.
ATTCTGCAATAGTTGAAAATTTTAAGACTGTGACAGACACATCACATTTTTAATAGATCTGTTACAAAGCACTGTTTAAAAGAAAACAATGAAAAAGAAGAACAAAGTTGACTAATCATACTATATGACTAAAACTTGCAATACGGCACCAATATCAAGACAGTATATATTGGATAAGTATGGTCATAGAGATAATTGCATCACAATAGAAAACCAGATCATACCTACCAATATTTGGGCAATTGCTATTGGATAAGGTATAAATGTAGTTCAATGGGAGAAAGACAGTCTTCTCAACAATTGCAAATAATTGAACCTCTATCTATACCTTGAACCATAAATAAAAATTAACTTAAAAGGAATCATAGATATAAATTCAGCTAAACCCATAAATTTCTAGAATATAACATAGAAGAAACTCTGAGATCTTGGGCTCAGAAAAATTTCCTAAAAAAAATTAAAAATACACAAATTATAAAAGAAAAATGATAAATTAGGCTTCATTAGAATTAAAAGTATGTACTCTTGTTAAAGTAACTACTTTTAAAAAGTTTAAACAGGTCACAGACAGGGAGAAAATATTTGCAAAACATAGAGTTGACATAGTATTTGTTCCTCCAATATATTTTAATAATCTTAGAACTCAGTAGTAAGAAAACAATTCCATTTTCAAAAAGGGCAAAAGATTCTAAAAGATGCTCTACCAAAGAAAAAAGACAAATGACAAACAGGTAACACAAAAAGGTGCTCAACATTATTATTGATTGGGGAAATAGAAATCAATTTGTAATTATTGATTGGGGAAATAGAAATCCCAGTGGGATTCCACTACACAGAGCTTAAAGTAGCTGATGAGGATGTGGAGCAACTGGAACTCTCAGACATTGCCTGTGGGAATGCAAAAAAAAAAAAAAAAAAAAAAAAAAAAAAAAAAAGTTCCTTTGGAAAACAGTCTGGTAGTTTCTGCTTAAGTGAAACATACACAACAAACTATTTATGAGCCAACAATCTTACTCCTATGTATTTACCCAGAGAAATGAAAATATATGTCCATATAAATATATGTACATGAATGGTTATAGTGACTTTATTCATAATATTAGTGCCCATTAACTACTGATTGAATAAACAAAGTACTTCCATTCAATGTAATACTGCTTATCAATAAAGAGGAATTAACCTGCAAAAATGAAGAAACATCTTAAAGTAGTATGCTAAAAAAAGAAGTTTACACAAAAGGCCACATACTATGTGATTACAATTTTATGACATTCTAGTAAAAACAAAAATATAATGACAGCAATATCAGTAGCAGCCAGCCAGGTAGTAGAAGTGGATTGACCATAAAGAGCCATGAAAATATTTTTCTGTTGACTGTGGTGGTGGTTACACACTTAGCATATTTGTCAAAACTCATATAAAATGGTGCCTCCTCATGTATATAAATTATACCTCAATAAACCTGACCTTTAAAAGAGTAGAGAATAATGCCTTGACTAAAGAAGATACTGACCTTGTAAATTTGGTGGATTTTCTAACTTTGAAATCTCGGTGTACCCATCTCACGAATGAAAATAATAGTAGCGCATACAAAATGCTTGGCATAGAACCTCCTTCTGAGTAAGTGTTAGTTATTATAAAAAGGACGTGATAATCATATCCCACTTAGCAAGAGGAGTGGGGAGTGGTAATAAGGTAAGTTAAAGTGTACAAATGTTAACTCTTTTTTAAGATGAACAGGAGAAACCCATGTACCCCACCACTTTTGAAGCTAAGCCTATCTTGTCAAATAGACTCAAATAGAAGCTTCTCACAGCTTACAGAAGGTAATTTAAAAAGTTTCTTTGCCAACACAGGAAAAATATAAACTATAAATATATGTGTGTGTATCATATACAGTTTGTTAATTGAAGTGTGAATGCAGTAGAAAGAGGGTATGAGTAATAGGTGGCTTAAGCCAAATTTAGTTTAGTCATATCCTTGCTCTGCCAATATACCTCAAGCTTAAATGGTATCACTGAAGATGTTTCAGACTTGAATTGCTCCAAAGCATTATTCTTGTGCCAACTGGGCTGAAATCTGGTGGTAGTTTACTTCTGCAGCCAGATAGGCAGTATCTTTTATGTTTTATTTATTTATAGTATCACTTAAGCCATGCATAACTTCCTATGCACTTATAAAGCTAAACTCACAACTTGTGAAGCAAACTTATGATGGGATGTAAGCAGTTTACAATATGAAATACACTATTAGATAAGAAAAGTTATTGGAGATAGTGTGGTAAATTAAACAGTCAATCCCACGCAAGCTATTTGATTGTCACATGGAAAGACTAACACTAGAGGTCTTAACCACTTTTTATTACCTTTTCATGGGCAAATTTGTTTCAAATTTGGCTTTAATTCTATAAATTTAGCTCATCACTGCATCCAAGGAATGATGAGAAAATCTTCGTCTTTTCCTGGAATCTAATAACAGAAAACAAATGCTAGTTATCTATCACCCATTCGAGAAACAGATTTGTGGTAAAGACACAGATTATCTATGACCTCCAAGTCTACAGGAATTTTTTGTTTCTATTTTTCCATTACACCTTGCCACCTTTCTTTATCCTATTAAGGGGATGGATAGTATATGTTTAAAGGGTGGTTTTACTTATAACCAGCCTTTAAACACACAAAGATTTGAATGTTTAAATGGTAGATTTAGGTAATATGTTCATATATACAAATATGCGTTTATGAATTAACATTTAATGACAATGAATTATGAGCCTCAAGTGCCTGTGAAGTGTCTACTCTTATCCATAGATCATTAACAACTTGACCTAAGGGCAAAGTAATGGTTACTTTGAAATCTTCTGTTAAGAATAACTGCTTATTGAAAATCAATAAAAAATGAACTCACATAGTTTTGAGATTCTGATGCAATCTAACAGAGAGAAGTTATTCAAGTTATAAAATAAGCTATCAATTAATATGTTAAGTAGTTCTAATTATGAAAACAACATAACCACAGTACAAAGGAAAAAGTTACCCATAATTTCACTCCCCTAAGACAACTATTATTGTTTCACAGCCTTTTAAATATCAATGCAACTTTTGCAGAGTAATCTATTACAAATGAAAACAGACCTGAATTTCTATCAAGTTCTACCAACTATGACCTAATGGCCTCTAACTTTTGACCAGTGGGCTAAGAATGACTTTTGTGATTTTAAATATTGAAAATTGAAAACAATATTTCATGCCATGTGAAAATAACATGAAATCTAAGTTTTTGTGGGTTTTTTTTTGAGACAGAATTTGCTCTTGTTGCCCAGGGTAGAGTGCAATGGTATGATCTCAGCTCACTGCAAGCTCCGCCTCCCGGGTTCAAGGGATTCTCCTGCCTCAGTCTCCCCAGTAGCTGGGATTAGACATCCACCACCATGCCCAGCTAAGTTTCAATGTTAGTAAATACATTTTTTTGAAATACAAGCAGGCTGATCTATTTATGTATTATCTGTGGCTGCTTTTTTGCTACACAGGGCTGAAACTAGGCTAAGGCAATTTAGGTACTCAACTCAGGCACAGAACCTAAGGGTGGGTTTGCAAAAAGTTCAGTTATGAAGATAAATTATATTTAATGCAATATGTTAAAAATCAAAATTAATCCAAAGTAAGTTATATTATGCAAAATATCTAAATTTTATTGAAGACATCATAAGCTGTACAACAACAGAACTGAGCAGTGCTGACCAAGACTGTATCACCTGCAAAACCTAAAATATTAACTCTATTTAGTTTATTTTCTAACTCTTGCCCTACAGCATTTAGGCCTTAGAGTTACTTTCATATTTCCTCTTAACAGTTTCTACTTATAGAATATAATGTAGATTAGTAAAGTTTTGTTTTACAAAGATATTCCCTGCCAAAAACTCCTTGTCAATCAGAAAAGAAATAAACAAAATAAAACATATGTGGACAATAATATGGCAAGCATGAAATCTTTTTATTCTTACTGTGGTTTTCTTAAAAGAAGGGGGAGAAAAAGGAGGAGAGGAAAAAAACAAGTATTAGACTGCATGACCCAGAAGAAATTCTGCGAAAAGTGTTGATTTTATCTAATATGATACCAAATAAGATACAAGCATGGGAGGCCATAGAGTCTTATAAAGACCATTACTCACCCATATTTACCAAACAATAGTTGTTCTTAAAAAAAAGTCACTTTTATGTTCAGTATTGTATATTCTCTTCCATAATCTTAGTCTGAGGAAGTTAAGGATGTCAGACACCAAGCCATAGATGTCATCTAAATTCTTAACAGAGGAATAGACTCTGCGAAGCCTCAGCCTGCGCTTCTCAATTATTTTCAAGAACTAGTTACCTAATGACAGTTGCTTGGATGTTAAGCCTAATGCCATCTATTGGAGATACTTCATACTCTGTAGTATGCTTAAATATCAAAGGGAATTTTCTAAAAACCCAATTTCTAAAGATTACTTTAGAAATTCTTGTTTCTTTGAACTCTGATTTTTTCACACATTAGTTTTTATAAATAATTTGCTTCTACTGCTATTAAGAAGTGGTAAACTGGCAGTTTCTTATATTTGCTCAAAGAAATTATTTGATACCAGTTTGTCAGAAGTCTTTTATTACTGTTGAGAAATTAAAAATATATATATATATTTCCTAGAAAACACACTCAGAATTCCTTGTCCCTTGGGAGTCAATCAGCTTTAGGAAGATTCTGATCTGTAATAAGGATACATGTGTCTGTTACCAATGAAAAGTTATGTTTTACCTGCTTTTCTAAATACAGGAAGATTGCATAATATTTTGTTTTTATTTTTGTTTTTCTGAAATGGAAGTAGTAATTAAGCATGATATTTTAAAACCATATTCTATTTTTGTAAACAAAAATGTTTAACTCTACAGATTCACAATGAATTAAGCAATGAAAATTTTTGTATTGTCATCATATCACTATATATAACTGACATTTAGCTGCAGGCAGTAGCATGCACTTGTAGTCCCAGCTACTCCGGAGGCTGAGGCAGGAGGATCACTGGAGCCCACAAATTCAAGACTGTATCACACTACAATCATGCCTATAAATAGCCACTGCACTACAGTCTGGGCAACATAGTGAGTCCCTGTCTCAAAAGAAAAAAAAAAATGACACTTTATTTTTGCAACTGTGGTAAACACTGAAGGATTTTACATTTATCTGTGATTTTAAATTGTTTATTTACCTATCACATGTTCAGAGTGCGAAGCTTGATAAACATTCTAAATTACATACTGATCAACTCAATTACTAGCATGGTTAGATCATCTTGTATCTTATAAAACTCTTCCCTTTGATGTCTGTCACCAGCAATTCAGCCTCTACTAAAATAAAATACTTAACAAATTCTAGAATTTCAGCATTATAAAAATTTGATAATATGTCAAGTTTAACATTATAAAATTATCCAGAGGCATAATATGTACCATAAGAAATGCATGGCATCTTTGCTATATAGAGTGATTATTAAGTGCTCAGCGGTTGGCTCAGCATTTTTGTGTATGCAGTGAATTGCACAGAGTTCTTTTTAAATAAATATTTGTTGAATAAATAAACTCACTCGATTGAACAAATACTGATAAGGCCATGTTAACATAGGCTATCAATGTGAACCTTGACAAAGTCTCATTAAGCGTTTTAAAACAGTCTTCATTAAAATCTGAGTCTATATTAGAAATGTGAATACAGATAGACAGATAATTAGATATAGAAAGTAGATAATAACTCTCTAAGTAAATTTAGGTTCATGCATAAAATAATCAGCAGGTTTATTTAAGGCTTTATGTCTAAAGGAAATATAACAATCGCTGTATTTTCCATTTTGATGATAATTTGGATTCAGAGTAACACTTTAAGTGAAATTTCTTAAGGAACAATAAATACCCATTGTATTCAGGGTTATCACTCTGAGCAGATGCTGGTGAAATGTAGGCTCATTCTATAATATTAGAGACTTGGATGCCTTTCATGCGTAATGTCTTCTCCCTATCATAACTTAAAAGTGGTCACGAGAGCAATTCTCCAAACCAAAGGACTGACAGACAATGAACACTTTTAAGTAGTTACTAAATGAAGGATAGCATTTGAATCTCTTGAGAATTTTAAATAGATTTTAATTCTGCTTATACCATTAGGTATACTTTCTCTCAGGTCAGAGACGTGAAAACACCTGGAAATACCCGAAGAGTTTGTTTCAAAGAATACAAATGATATATTGTACTGAAGCACTCCAAGTGCTAAATAGCAAAAACAAAAACAGAAACAACACACTCATCTGGGGTCAAGATGTGGATTTGATCTCAGCAGAACTAATAACTGGCTGTGTGATCCTGGACAAGTCACTTAATTTGCCTTGGCCCTTCAGTTTTTCACCTCTTAAATGAAAGAAGTCATAGATGCATTTGATTATTGTAAACTCTGAGAGTTTAAACCCTAATGGATTCTACAGAAGGTAGAATCAAGTCAGGGGAGTATGAAGAAGGCACCTGAGCTCTGTTTGCAAGGGAAGAAGTTGGCCATCAAAAGTTGGGGTGCAAGAAATGTGGAGGGTCAATATGCCACACATTGTTTCATGCTCTGAGGAATCTCCCTTCTACTGCATAACTTGCCAGCCCAGTTCTTTGGTTTTTCTGATTCTTATCCACAGGACACTGCAATCACTTGCTGGTTAGTGTGTATGTGCTCAGAGTAATCATTTTACATCCAGCGACTTAGAGTGTGGTCCTAGGAAGTGGCAGCATTTCAGCTGCAGAAAGGAAGAGGATCAGTCTGAGCATTCTTGAAGAAGATTGCAAAACTGCTTTTAGTTCATGTAGTGTATTTCTAGTCCAAGATTTCTTTTAATGGGCAAAAAAGAGATTTTTAAAAGAAGGAGAAACTTGGATGTTTCCTAAAGCAACATTCAAAGCAATTAAATGGAGCTTTTTAAGCAACATGATCTTTTTCACTCTCACAATCTCCTCTTTAGCCTTAAGTAAAAACCAAAAGAGATCTTTGAAAAATGATGATTTTTTATATTTAATATATGATCTTTTCATGTTTCTGCTGTTGTATGCTTTTGAGCTGTCTAACAACTATAGCTATGTAGCCAGCAGAAGGGCAGACTTGTCTTATATCCTGTGAAGAGGTGACTACCTGAAGTGTGAGAATGAAAGAAAAAATAAGGATTCTATGAAAGGTTTTACTACAGAGAATATAGGGCCAAGACCTTCATCTAACCCTGGATACATATTATTCTTAATAATGCATACCGGTATCTTTTTTTTTTTTTTTGGCCAACTTTAAGTCATGAGCTTACAAAAACTGACAATATTTTACAGAAACAGATTTTTTTTTTAAAAAAAAGCATAATTCTATTTCCTGTATCTTTCACAGTTCTTTAATTTGAAACATATCACTTTTATCTCGTCTTGCTTTAACACCAGATTTGGTTTAATTAAATTTATGTCAAATGAACACATGAAACGAAAGGAAAATCGGAAAGCCTGCAGTTGCCCATTAGTGAGTCAGTGACTGCAGTGAAAGGCTTTTGAAGCCTGGCTTACTGCCAGGACACGCTTGCAATGATGCTCGGAGACACCCATGATGCTTTGAAGGAAAGGACTTAGCTGACCTGAGCCTGCTCAATGGAATCAGTCAAAATCCTCATGGGCTGGATATAAAATCTATAATAAGTCTTCTGTCTTCAACCATTTACGTGTCAAAGACAATGAGTAGGGGGTGTGAAACCACAATTCATATAGAAAATTAATTGTACTAGGGCTACTTATTATTATTATTTATACAGCATTATTGATTATGTGGGTGATTTTGTTTGCTTTGAAAGCTACATACCAAGCCTTTTGAAAAGCAGTGCCAAACTGTCAATCCTTGGAGCGACTCTATCAAAACAATATTTAACTTTGGCTCTCCTAATTGAAATATCTGTCAATTAGTCAAATAATAAATGCCATTAGCAAATATAAAAAGTATAACCTTCGGGAGCTAATACTTAGAGCTTTACAAATGTGTCACTGTTAAAACACCTAAGTTAAAAAATTCATGAAGCCCTAAATGTTTTGACACTGCTGCTAAAATGCAAAGTAAAGCACCATGTCTCATATTGTTTCTGATGCCACATGGTCTTTGCGTCTTTGTACTTAAACGTATTTATACATCCACCTTTGGCACTTTTATATAAAAATATATTGAATGACTTCATGAATCATTAGTTTATTCTAATTTTGTATTCAGAAAACAAGTTCTTAAAAGATATATATTATTTGATTTCTTCTTTTGGCTTATTGGAATCTGATGCACAGGTTCAATTGCATTTTATATTCTCATACATTAGACATTAAAGCCTTTACATAAACTTTCAACACTAAAATAAATAACTCATTAGGGAGCAGCAGGGTGCACTGATGTTAGTAAAACACAATATTTAAAAGCAAGCTTGGTTAACATCTACGAATATCAAAGCGACTAAAGAAGGCAAGAGAGGGCTTTCAGTTGCTATTTTATATTTGTCCTGTTTAAAAATAATTCAAAGAAAGGTCTAAATGTTCCAGAAGTCAAATGGATATTATCAGAGGTGCTTTAACCATCCAGTCATACCAAGCATGATCAATGTGCTTGTTCAATTTCTAATTTACTCCGTTCTGCTATTCTCCTACAGGTATACTGTCTTATATTTTCCACTTCTTGTATATGCTTTGTTTTTTTTCCCACTATTATATTTATAACTTATAAAACAGACAAAAAGTAAAAACCCTCTAAGGGTTGCAGTTTTTCCATGTGAAAAAGAGTCCATCCACAGATCTAATGTGTCTTCCCATGTTCTAAGATAAGTGTCTGCACTGGAACAGCATGTTAAGAGTTGCCTTCGGTAGGATATAATTTTGAGAAGAGAAATGAAATGATTTCTGCCAACAGCTAAATATGAGACATCATTTCTTGGCCAATAGAAAAGTCCTTAATTTTGTGGAATCGATGAAATATGTTCAGCTGGATTCTGCCACTTGCCTCTAGTTAGATACTAGTAGTCTTTTCATTTTCATGAGATCACATAAGATATGAAAATATTCAGTGTTTGCAAATTCCATAGGATATAGTACAATCCTAGTAATATAAGAAAAAAAGATGGGTTTAATTACACTCACATTACCTTTGATGAGGTTGAAAATGTAAGTTTACATTTAAATAATTTACTTCCTAAAATCATTCTTTGTTCTCAATATACATTTAACATGTAAAATATTTTATAATACCAACCATACTTCTTTAAATGTAAATACTTATAACTAAAAAGGAAGAACTATGTGTTTATGAAATAGCATTCAATTATTCAACTTTAATTCAAAATTCTCAGGGCCATAAATATTTTTCTATAAAAAATTTTGTCAGTTCCTTCAAATATTTTGTCTAGTAAAGTATAAATAATTGTTACAAATTGCACATGATCATGGAAATAGAATAATTTTTAAATGCTCAAAGAGCTAATCAATAATAAAAGCTTTAAGAAATTGATATTTGTCAACATGATATGCAATAGTTTTACTTGCTTGCTTTTTATTGTGTTATGATATTAGATATCTGCTTTACTTTATTCTCAGAGAGTTTTTCAAAGAGTTAGAAGAGAAAATAAGCAAGCACTCAAACCTATCCTAGAGACTGCCCCAAAATATATATCTTATCTTGCAAAATATTTGCCCAGTAAGGTCTTTTCCAACCAGAATGCATGATGACCATAGTATTCAAGCAATTTTTTTCTTTTTTTTTTTTTTTTCTTTTCTGAATTATTCTAATTGTGTAGTACAGCTTTTTCCCCTGGCACTATGGACCTAGTCTCTTTATTTCACATTTTAAAACCAAATTGCCAGAAGTGTCTGAAAGACTGTACTGCAGAAAAAAGAAAGAAAGAAAGAAAAAAAATCACTTCAGGGCCAAGCTTTTGCTAACACACTGAGCATTAAGAGATGAATCAAGGGCATAACAGAATGCTGAGAGCACCTTTGCACTGGAATCAAAGGCACATCACGAGGAGTCAACATTTTGCCTGAAGTTGCTGGCTCTGACTCTCCCATGCCTATAATAAAGTAGCTAAAAGGACATTTGGGACAATCCTGGGCCAAGCAGAGCTGTTTTAGATCCACCTAAAAAATCACAGCCAAAAGAAAAAGTGATGCTGAGAAATATCTCAATCCAATTCTTTATACCTGTCCATAAAGAAGAAAATGTATGGTGAGGCATGGCCTCACTTACTGGGACTGAGGTTCAATTAGTCGTTCCTGAACAGACTCCAATAACTAGCCACCTGTTTGAGCTCTGCCGTCATTTTGATTCAGTCAGCGCTAGTTTAGGAGTCTCGGTTTTGTTAGGATGTAGATTCCTGAGCTATGTTTTTTGATTTCTTCAGTAACTCGAAGTGGAAGTTTCAGGATGAAACGACAAGAGAGAAGGAATTAAATAAGCCTTTTAAAAATGATCCAAGAAGGTGTTTCTCCCTCCCCCATGTTGCTGTCAACACTAAGAATATCCATTGGGAAGACTTAGCTCAAAGTAAAGATTAATATAGAAGCTCTGCTCTTCTGATTTTGTTAATGCCTGGCGAAGTGTCTTCATATCATTTCCAAAGAAAAGAAAATTGTTCAAAAATGTCATTTATTCATTTATACTTGTACAATGAAGCAAACAGATCAATAAATGTGTACGAAGCAGTTGAAGCATTGAGAAACCAAACTTCATTGCACCAATTTTTTGTTGTATAATTAACTGCATTCCTAATTTCAAACAGATGCTAAATTACACAGACAGTCCCGTAATTTCAGGCACCTTTTCAACACAGAATTATTTCTAAGAATTAAAAATACATAGCCCATTTTCCTGTTATCCCCTAAATAAAATAAATGAATAAATAAATATGTTTCCTTTCTTAGGTTAAAATGTTGCCATTGAGAACATATGTTTAGAGGTTAAAAAAAAAACCTGTTTTAGTATTGTGTTAGAAATATGATTATTCCTCATAGAAAATGCAAAAAAAATTAAATGAAATAAGGACCTTATTTATGCAATTCAAGCTTAAAACTCAAATGAAAGCATTTTTATTCAACTTGAAAATAATATATTTTTTTCATAACTGCAGTCATCCACAGGAGAGCCCATGTCACTTTAGTTTTTTAGAACAATAGCTTGTTTTGTCTGTTGTCAACCTGGGTATGTAAAATGCTTGTAGTCATATTTTAGAAATTACACAGGGTTCTGTCATTATAAATCTCCCAGTTCTAACAATATGATTACAAAATATTAAAATGTTAACAGCAAAACGACCACACAAGTTTGAAGTTTCCAGTCAAACTGGTTATACAAAATGGTAACACTAGGGTTGTCTCAATATTAAAAGCTGACAAGTCAAAAGCAGGGATAATATGCATTTTCACTAACAAATGATAAAGATTCAGTGCATCAGGACAGCCATATTCTCATGATCAAAGCCATTACTGGAAGAAAGGGGTTTGATAAAGACCATTAATTTTGCACAGAGGCAAATTTGAAAGAAACAATAAGAATGAATGTGCCCAATGCACCTCTGAAATATTAATTAATACACCTCCAGAAAGATGAGCCCTTATGTTCCAGTTATAAAGACAGGGTGCATTCATGAACTTAATTCAACATTCACCCTGCATAGCGATGGGGTGCAAAAAGGAAGGCAGCGATGAAGTCACTTACAGTTTGCAATTCAGCTGTCATGTGGAAGTCTGCAGTAGGTATGAGCAAAATATACTATGAAGAATATGTGGCTCAATATTATACAGCAAAATCGAACTTTGCAACTGCTTATGCATAATTAACTACCTGGGACTAGCCTGCTCTGGTGCATCACTTTATAGAGTAATAAAAAATTAAACTAAAAATACAGACTCCTAGGTAACTGTGGTCACAGTACAACTCTATCTTCCTTTGCAGGCTTATTATTTCCTGAAGCTGTGGCTGACAGGTTCTATGAGCACACATTTTTGCATATATTTTGTTTATGTGCAAGCCTTGGCATTTCAGCCATCTCCTGCTGAGGCCCCTTCCAACCATATGCTTCTGTTTTTCTTCATTAAGTGATGTGATCCCTTTTGACTGTTGCATGCACGTGAAAGGACAGTGGGCTTTGGGGGGAGAAGAAACCCTGCTTTAAGAGAGTACACGTCAGTTGGCCTTCAGCTGTTTGGAGCTGATTAGATCTGACAAGTGTTGAAGCTACTCATCGTAATGGATGTCTCTGCTTTAGCAGAGAGGAGGTGAAAAGGATGTAATTCCCAGTGAAAGAAAGCAACATGAACTATTATTTAATTACTGCTTAATATATAACTCCCTAGGAGTCCCTGTTGATTTACAGTTCTAGCTTCTTCCTTTCTTTATTAATGGAAAAATCTAGTCTTTTAACGTGATGTGGTTGAGCCACACCTGTTATTGATAGGGACTTTCCCAAACAAATAAGGCAAATAATCCATTTTAATATCCAATCATGTATGATTCTGAAATGCTTAATTTTTTCAAATATAGAAGTGACTGTTTTCACCCCATAAAAACCAAAACAAAACAAAAACGTGCATAGGTATTACCCAGTCTTATTTCTTTCACTGGTTTAGGTTATGGTGTGCATATTTCTGAATACTCTGAACACAAACCTTTTCAACTCTCTGGATTCTAGGAATCAGTTAAAATACTCCACTCATTCCTTCCCACTTCAGTTTTCACACCAATAGGATGTCGCGGTAAATAGACATAGTTTTTGTTTTGTTTTTGAATCACATGCAATTTCTGGATGTGCTGAAGCTGATTTTTGTCAACAATCCATCTTCTACACAGAATTTGTTGTCCTACTGGGGAAATGCAACTTTAAAATCGGAAAGTAGTAATGCAAATCTGTTTTCATTGCCAAATTACAATATTTTTGGCAATCAAGTTCTAAAATATTGTTTTCATTTCTTTTATTGGGACAACAGTCGAGGCAAAAGAGTGATTGAGTTTTGGGTTTGGGCTTAATTCTACTCACATAGTACATTAAAGTTGCATGCTCATTGAAAATATTTAAGTAGACAGCTTTTGTCCACATATTAAATATATAGCAATCAGATTATTTTTCATTCCTTTCAATATATAATATGTAATAATTGTATCAGTAATGTTTATTGTATTTTCTTTTTTTTTTGCTACTTCATCCAATTTTATTGAAGGATTGTTTTTAACATATAGTATCTATCGCATTTGTAGCTTATGTCATTCATGCAAATTTTTCAGCCAACATTTCACAAATAAACACCTATCAGCCTTTAGAAAATGCATTATGTTTGTACCAAAATCTGACATAGAGAAAAATACTCTGTATTACATAGTCCGTATATTTATTTAAATCTAATATTAAAATTAGATAAGTTAATATTTAGCTTATATCATTTTAAAAGTACCCTTATTTTGCTATATCCACATGTAGGCTAATAAAACTTTGAAACTTGTGGCTTTCTTTTAAAGGTAGTCAATTTGCTAATTTGGATATTGTCAGGAAACAGTGCCTATAACAATGCTAGACTGCCTACGTATCTTATACTCTTGTTTTCCTGAGAAATAATCACATCTAGATGATTTAAGTATATATAAAATAGAACCAAATACCTCACAAATGACAGCACAATTTTATGTTAAAAGTTTTCACTTAGGTTTCTCCAAAGCTAAATCCTGATGTCTTCCACGTATTTTAATATTTTCCCTGGCAGTCATGTAGAGAAATACATTTTTATCCAATGACTCTCATTAATGTAGACCTTTGATTTGTATGGAGGGGAGAGTTTATTTTCCATTTGTGTGTATGAAAGTTGTTGCCTGTTTTGCTTTGGAATATCGTACTACTATGGAGCAGAATGTGAGTGTATAATTTTGTGAATGATCTCTTTCTTTAGTTTACTTGTGTAAATATAGATCAAATATTGGTAATCTTGGAGGAGGAAAGGCTATTTACGTGGCAGTTTCTAAAATGAAACAGTAGCTATGCCAAATTGAACAATTTGAGCTCTTATGTCAATTAAACAGTTTGACTCCTGATATAAAATTTGATGGTTTAAAACCAAATGTTAAAAATAGGGAGTAGAATTCACCATATATTGTGAAGATAAAATTGTATTTTTAAATTTGCGAAACAATAAAGTTTTTTTTAGAACTAATATAATTATATCTAAATTTTTCCAGATAACACACAAATGTTTCTTTCTTGTTTGGTTTCTCAAGAAAAGAAAATGTAATTAAAAATTTAATTCTAGCATTTTGAATGTAAGCTCAATTAAACTTCATATAATTCCCAATGTTATTACATTTGTACATTTTTCTCTCTTCTTTACACAGTTTTGTTTCAGAGAGAAAGCAAAAATAAGTAAATAAGAAAGTAACCATTTTATGTCTTATTTGAGAAAAAGTCATCTTCATTCATAATGAGAAACTGGGCTTTTTCATACAGTAGTGCAGCATAGAGCAAAAACTGCTGATTAAATTAAAAGGGTAAACTCCCTCAATAATTGAGCAATAAAAAAACATTTTTGAAAGGGTGGATAGGTCTTTCCCCCCCAAGATAAGTATCTTAATGTTAATTAATCTGGTTGGGGGATCATGAGATAGAATAATTTGCAATATTACATTTGCTATACAACGGATCATCTTCTACTTTAAGGATTTTATTCATGATTTATGGGACTTTACATGTTTAAAAGAGAATTGAATAAATAAATGTTTCTGTGTGGATGAATATAAAACTACCTAAATCATACACCTTTGCTGATGCAGAAGAAATTTCAGTGGTTAGGGCTGGAGGTAAGAAATTTCCCTCAGATGATCAGAAACATTAATATCCCTTTTGCCTCTACTTTTTTTTTTGTAATGAAAGACACACACACACACACACACACACACACTCACGCGCACGCACACACACAGACCGCCGGTTACCACAACTGCATAACAGCCTCTTGTTGGCCCTGAGGACAAATCTCTGGGTAGTTTTAACAACTAAGACAGTTCTAATAAGAAAATTATTACAGAAGGGCATCAAAACCCCTTATAAGGTAAAATATTTAAAACGGTTTCCTGTCTCATCTTCTTAGCCAATGATAAAATAACCAACACATAAAATTTTAGGGAAGCAGAAAACACTTTAACTAGATTTTGTGTCTAGAGAGTAAATTTTATCCCCAGAGCTCATAACAGATTTTGAGTCATTTTTACTCAAATCAGAAAAAACACTTGACATTACTTCCATGTTTTCAAAGCAAGTTCAGACTTCTCCATGACCACTGCATAAATGATGTAAAAGTTTCACCTGAATCAAATATATAACACTTGTCTAATTACCAAAGAATCTTCACGAAACTCACAAAAAGTATCCTTCTATCATTTCTTCAAAGAGATGTGTAGATGAGAATTTTGTACCACACAGAAATTCGATGAACATTTAAAAGAATAAAATTATATTTTCATACATGTATCAAATGGATTATTGGTAGCAGTTAAAATAAAATCTTATGTCTCTGACTTTATTTGCTATTTGATAAGTATTTTAATTTTTATTAAAATATATTTTTAGGTCTTCTAATTCCTATTTTAATTTGATCTAATATTCAGAAAGAATAGTGTTACACAGAAATTCGTCTGGCAGCAGTAGTTTTCTCCAGTTATACACATGAATTGAATATCCATGGGTAGAGAAGCAGTTGTTAAAGAGGAGACACCTCACCCCAAAATATAGGTACTTTGCAAATTAACAATTCAAGTTCTATCTTCTTGTTTTTCAGAGAGCAGTGCTCAGTGTACATGGCTCTGTAAGCTGTTTGCACTAAAGACTCAATCCCAAATCTAAAGGAAAACCATGGAGGTTTACAAACTACTTTTCTTAATCATCAAAAGTACAGGGGTGGTATTCTTGCTTCATTTGTGGGTCCACTCCAACTCCAAACAGATCTGAAACCATTACAACGCATGGCAGTTGGTCGATAGTGTGGAAAAACCTCATTTACTGACTGGCCAGACAGTTTTAAAACCTTCAGATTTTTCTAAGTCTAGGTTATTAACTGTCTGACTGTAATCACATCTTCACCATAGGGAGCTTCAAAAGCTTTTCATTTGCATTGAATCAGTTGCCTTCCTCCCTGTCTTTTTTTCCCCCTGGAAATAAGCTTAAATAATTCAACAAACTACACACATGGCTAGTGATTATTGAACCATTCTGAAACACTCGAGGCAAATGGGCCATTATGTGGTGGGAATTAAAACTTTCCTTCCAGTTACTGGGAGGGTACGTATTCATATATAGCACATAGATTTATCTGAAGCATCTCTTCTGTATTCTCCATTCACCTAAAACAATGTGGAAAAATACCTACAATTGTGCCATAACTTTTATTTGCCAGTGCTATTTTCAGAGGTTATTAGGTCAGCTAAAATGCCTTTTGGTGTGCATATGTATTCACCACATCTTTCCCCAAGTGTGGAGATGAAGTTACTTTAAAAGAAAATACAGTACTTTTCATAGACATACTGCAGATGAATAAAAACAAAGAAATTACATTTAGTCTTTCATTTTCATACTTGGATCACAACAGGATTAAGCATGTTTGGCCACTTGACTTAATGTAGCTTTCACTACAAACATTTATATTTGGTAAGGTCTGTGTGTAAAAGTGGTTATAGATATTTTACATTTACAGACACACAAACTTTTGAATTATCCAAAATCTGAAAGAATATTTTGTCATTTGTATTGCCATCTGTTTTCGTAGATGTTTTATGATTGAAGATAAAAACCCTAAGCAATGTCAGCCTAACATAGAAGTTACAATTTTATGCTAGATTTTAACAATAACAAAAAAATACAAATTAAAAACCCATGAATATTTTGTATTGTCATATTGCTTTTATTTGTCTAAGCAGAAGGAAATTAAAAAAAAATCAAAGAATAAGGGGCAGAAATGACCAATATTTTACAAGAACAATAAATTTTCAGTAGAAGATTGAATAATTGTCACTGGCTGCAGAGTGAAAAATTTATTAGGAATAGGTTTTTTTTTTTTACTTTAAACATTGACTTTGAAGTCTTAGAAGTGAATAATATTACACTGTAGACTAATTCATATTTTTATTAAAGCACCAGCTATTAGATATTGTGTATGCCCTGACACTCACCAAAGTTAAGGATTTGCCTGCTAACAATTTCATAGTAATATATCTTTTGTGATTAGAGAGATGTAAGACATAACTTCCATTTTTGTTTTTTCTTTTAGTATTTATACAGCTGTGTAGCTGCCTTCTAACAGTGTACAACCTTTGTCAAACAAGATATATTTGTCTACATTATAATCTATAGAAAGCTTATATGTAAATGAAGTCAAAAGTCTTGTGTTCAATTAACATACCATATATACTATGTGGAATTAAGCTAGTCTCTACTATTGATGCAAAAAAATAAATAAAAATGTTTCCACTGATTAAAAAATAAAAGATTTTAGGGGAATGAGTATTTTATCACTGATCTTGTTTAAAATTGCCAGCTCGTGGTAATAAAGCAAACGAGTTTTTAAAAAATGCATATGGATTTGACAAAAAGAGTCATGTGCTAATGAGTTATCAGTGACATCACATGTTGTTTCAGTTTTTTTATCTTTGATCTTCTGTATATCATTTCCCTAATTCTTTACCACAGAATGGATCCTGTGTCATAACCAGTTCTTGCTATTTCCTGTTGAATGCACCTACTTGCTTTATTATTTCTAGGTAGATATTTCCATCAAAAACAGTCACAGGGCACAGTGTGGTGGCTTTTGTTTGTAATTCCAGGACTTTGGGAGGCAAAGGTGGGTGGATCACTTGAGGCCAAAAGTTCAAGACCAGTTTAGGCAACATAGTGAAAACCACCTCTATTAAAAATACAAAAATCAGGGGGGCATGCCTATAATCCTAGCTACTCATGAGGCTGAGGCAGGAGAATCTCTTGAACCTGGGAGGTGGAGGTTGCAATGAGTTGAGATCCTGCCACTGCACTCCAGCCTGGGTGACAGAGTGAGATTCTGTCTTAAAAAAAACATAGATAACATATATACATACATACATATATAAATAGAAAAAAAAAGAAAAGAAAAAGCAGTCACAGCAATCCAGAATTTTATTTTAATATGTGTTTTTATGATTATGTTTACTGCAATACAGGTTTTGTTGATTTTGTTTTTATTCTATATATGTCTTTGCTGCTATTTCCCTGTGTTTGCTAATTACTACTGACAACTGCTCCAACAGGTTGGGTGTCTTAACTACTCTCACATTACTATAGCCATCTAAGACAGAGGTTCATGCACTTCTTTGAGGGTGTGGGTAAGACATGGGTTATTGACTGCTTTGAGAATCTGATTTTAATTATGTATCCTCCTTTTCAAAAATATACATGCCCAAAACATTTCACATAGAAACTTCAGCATTCACAGACCCACTGAAATCTATCTACAATTCATGGAATTCAAGAGCACTTAACCTGCTAAGGGTTATAAACCTTATTGCATTGACTTTTCTTTTTCTTTTTTGTTTTGTTTTGTTTATTATACTTTAAGTTCTGGTGTACATGTACAGATTGTGCAGGTTTGTTACATAGGTATACACGTGCCATGGTGGTGGTTGGCTGCATCCAACACCTGTCATCTACATTAGGTATTTCTCCTAATGCTATCCCGCCCCAATCCCCCCACCCCTTGCTATTTCTCCCTTGCCCCTCACCCCTCAGGCCCTGGTGTGTGATGTTCCCCCCGCCCCGTGTCTGTGTGTTCTCATTGTTTAACACCCACTTATGAGTGAGAACATATTGCACTGATTTTTAAGACAAACAGTGCAGCTCTTGTCCGATTCTGTTGGACAAAATCAGAGGTGAGCAACTATGGTCCTCAAGTCACATCTTGCTAACATCTATTTTTATAAAGTTTTATTGAAACACAATCTTACCTGTCCATTTATATATTATCTCTGGTTGTTTTTGTGCTACAACTGCATTGTTAGTAGTTGCAACAGAGACCTTATGTCCAAAGCCTGAAATAACTATTATGTGGCCTTTTACGGAAAGCAGCTTGCCACCCACTGGCCTAAATGTGTGGTATAAATACAGTGAATATTTTATCTTCTTCAAGAAGCTAAAACTGTAAGTTTAATATGAACTAATATAACCAAGTGTTCACAGAACATTTTTATTTTTATATAAGTAAAAAATTAAGAATAATAGTATGATGGTACCTGTCTACAAGGGACATCCAAAGGATATTAGACAGTTCCGGATATTACATTTTAATAGAGTTATTAACATGTTAGTGCTTTCTTTTGTTTTGTTCTCCTGTAAGACCAAGATGATACAAATAAACAAAACAATAAATTTAGAAGAAACAGTTGAACAAGGATGTTTAACACAGAAAAGAAGAGATAGGAAGGGAGTGGAGGGGGTAGAGGGAAAGAATAGCTGTTCTCAAATATTTTCGTAACTTTTGTGAAAGGTGGAGTTTAATGTATGTTACCCCAGAGGCAGTGGTATGTTGATAAACTAATTTTTTGAAGTAAAAACAATCCTGATTTGTAGTATTTGCTGATTTTTGAGGTGTAAGTATTTCCACCACGGTTAATTTCAGGCTACCAATGTGAGGCCATTGAATGCAGAGCTGAGAAGAGATACACACAATTACCTCTCCCAAACCCATCAAGCCCAGCTCCAGCACACCACTGCAGCCAGAGGGCAGAAGTGACACACGCAGCTTGAAACTATCTCTAGAGAGAAAACATGGCTTACTATAAGAAACCTTATGATTTGAACTGAGTTCCTCAGACTGTGATAAATTCCTTTTCTGAGAATGTCTTCACCAGAAGCTGTGTATGCCCTTGAGAGTACACTAAGTAACTAAAAAGAAAATAAGAAGAAAGGTTTTTTTAATCTCATGCAATGGTTTATGATTCTATGATGTTTAAATATGAGTTAAGACATGTAAACTAAGCGTAGTAAATAACTAGAGATGACCTCTTTGACCTGTTTTCCTGTGGCTTCTTGAGGATAGGCATTTCAGAAAACCTCCCCAGATGTATGTGAGAGATTGTGTGAGAGTGCCTAAATACAACATTGATATGTAGAGGAATTAACTTCCTTAAATATGACTGAAGAAAAAAATGCCTTAAGGTCAATTTCCTCTCATAATCCTCATTTTATAAAATGAAAAGCCAACAAACTTTACAAAATATATTTCTTACCAAGTTGAAATATTAAAAGTCAGAGAAGGTCTAGGCTACCTCTATTGGTTGTCTACCCAATTCCTACACTTAGAGAACTGCAATTGCACTGGAGCAGTCTTGTATGTTAGGAGGATCTGGGCCTCTGTACAGCCTTTGGGGAAAACGTTAGTAGCAATCTCCTTGTTAAAGAGTATTTTTAAAGTAGGTATGTAATGTTATTCAAGCGAAGGGACAATGGGGAAAATGTGATCTTTGTGTTCTGGGAGAAGAACAAAGAGGCGTTCTCTTTTCAGGCATTCATGTACCAAACTATAGGATTCTTTGGGCTGATCCAGTCATACTGAAGGAATAAAACCTTTTGGGTCAATGGGGAACCTTTTGGGTCAATGGGGAACCTTTTGGAAATCCTAGCATGGGAAAAGGTCAACACGGGTACTTCAACCATATCAGGAGACTGTGTCCAAAGTATCAGTTAGCTGTTCAGCCACATTCCAATACTGCTTGCAAGTTCAATAGAAGCTAGACAACAACCACCAGAAGGAGAGAATAGGTGACTCATGGTCACAAACCCCCTCCCCATACAGGACTGGGGGCAAACACTTAGCAACTCAAAATTACTTGGGGATATAACCCCAGGCAGCCCTGACTAACAATGGCAGCCCTTTCAGGTCCACGTGGCCCTTCCATGCTGTGGAAACTTTTACTTTCACTTGCTCAATAAACTGCATTACTGCTCACTCTCTCAGTCCTTAAACTCTTGTTTGGAGATGGAACACTCACCGTAGGGGTAAGGCTACCTGCTTGATTCTTCAAGCAAGGGAAGCCAAGAACCTGAGCCCAGAACCCAAGCTGAGGATCGGGTTACAATACTATGGTTATGAAGGTTAAGACAAGAGCCAACATTCCTAGAGTGGCAGAGAATAAAGATTAAAAAAAAAAAAAAGAAACTGAATGCTGAATGGTGCTGTTGAATCACTGGTTTAACCATTCCTGGAAACATGTTGCTTCTCAGCATCTTTTAATGCAAAGATAAAATAAAGGTAATAACATAAATATTTTATAGACAAACAAAAGCTGAGATAATTCATTAACAGCAGACCTACATTACAAAAAAAAAAAATCAAAGAAAGTCTTGCAGGCTGGAATATGAAACCAGCAACAAATTATAATCTACACAAGAAATGAAGAATTTAGCCTTTGCAAAATAAAAGTAACTATATGATGCATTTTGTTTTTAATTTCTGTAAAATACAATTAACTATCTTCAGAGCAAAATACTACCGACATATCATTTGTTTTGTAATAGATATAAAAATAAACTGCAGACAACAGTGAAGGATGAGAAGGAAGAAATATCACACTGTGAAGTGGAATAGTATTATTTGAACATAAGCTCTGATAGCTTAAAAGTGTATACATGTATGTATATATATATGTATATGTGTATTTTAATTTCTTCTAAAAAATGGGATACACGTGCAGTGCTTACATAGGTATACATGTTCTATGGTGGCTTGTTGCACCTACTGACCTGTTTTCTAAGTTCTCTCCCCTCCCCTCCCACCCCTGCAACAGGCCTGGTGTGTGCCGTTTCCCTCTCTGTTTCCATGTGTTCTCAATGTTCAACTCCCATTTATGATTGAGAACATGAAGTGTTGGTTTTCTGTTCCTGTGTTAGTTTGCTGAGGAGGATGGCTTCCAGCTTCATCCATGTCCTTGCAAAGGACATGATCTCATTCCTTTTTATGGTGCAGAGCATTATGGTGTATATGTACCACATTTTCTTTATTCAGTCTATCATTGATGGACATTTGAGTTGGTTCCATGTCTTTGCTATTGTAAATAGTGCTGCAATAAACGTATGTGTGCATGTGTTTTTATAGTGGACTAAGTATATAACCAGTAATGGGATTGCTGGGTCAAATAATATTTCTGGTTCTAGATCCTTGAGGAATCACCACACTGTCTTTCACAATGGTTGAACTAATTTACATTCCCCAAAACAGTGTAAAAGTGTTCATATGTCTCCACAGCCTCGCCAGCATCTATTGTTTCTTGACTTTTTAATAATCTTCATTATGACTGGCATGAGATGGTATCTCGTTGTGGTTCTCATTTTCATTTTTCTGATGAACAGTGATATTGAGCTTTTTTTCTCAACAAAATTGGCCACATAAATGTCTTATTTTGAGAACTGTCTGTTCATATCCTTTGCCGATTTTTATGGGTTTTTTTTTCTTGTAAATATGTTTAAATTCCTCGTGCATTCTGGATATTAGACTTTTGTCAGATGGATAGATTGCAAAAATTCTCCTATTCTGTAGGTTGCCTGTTCATTCTGATGTTTCTTTTGCTGTGCAGAAGCTCTTTAGTTTAATTAGATCCCATTTATCAATGTTAGCTTTTGTTGCAATTGCTTTTGGTGTTTTTGTCATGAAGTCTTTGCTGATGCCTATGTCCCAAATGGTATTGCCTAGGTTTTTTCCTAGGGTTTTTATGGATTTTTGGGTTTTACATTTAAGTCTTTGTTCCATCTTGGGTTAATTTTTGTATAAGGTGTAAGTAAGGGGTCCAGTTTCAGTTTTCTGCATATGGCTAGTCAGTTTATCTAGCACATTTACTGAATAGGAGATACTTTCCCCATTGCTTGTTTTTGTCAGGTTTGTTGAAGATCAGATGGTTGAGATGTGTGCTGTTATTTCAGAAGTCTCTGTTCTGCTTCATTTGTCTATACATCTGTTTTGGTACCAGTACCATGTAGGCTTGTAGCATAGTTTGAAGTCAGGTAGTGTGATGTCTACAATTTTTTTTTTTTTTTTTTTTTTTTTTTGCTTAGGATTGTCTTGGCTAAATGGGATCTTCTTTGATTCCACAAAAATTTTAAAATAGTTTATTTCTAATTCTGTGAAGAAAATCAATGGTAGTTTGATGGGAATAGCATTGACTCTATAAATTACTTTGGGCAGTATGGCCATTTTCACGATATTGATTCTTTCTATCCATGAGGATGGAATGCTTTTCCATTTGTTTGTGTCTCTCTTGTTTCCTCGAGCAGTGGTTTTTCATTCTCCTTTAAGAGGTCCTTCACTCTTGTCAGCTGCATTGTTAGGTATTTTATTCTCTTTATAGCAATTGTGAATGGGAGCTCATTCATTATTTGACTCTCTTCTTGCCTATTGTTTGTGTAAAGGAATGCTTGTGATTTTTGAACATTGATTTTGTATTCTAAGACATTGCTGAAGTTGCTTATCAATTCAAGGAGTTCTGGGGCTGAGACCATGGGGTTTTCTAAATGTAAAATCATGTCGTCTTCAGAGACAATTTGACTTCTTCCCATCCTGTTTGAATACTCTTTATTTCTTTCTCTTGACTGATTGCCCTGGCCAGAACTTCCAATACTATGTTGAATAGGAGTGGTGAAGAGAGGGCATCCTTGTGTTGTGCCAGCTTTCAAAGGAAGGCTTCCAGCCTTTGCTCATTCAATATGACATTGGCTGTGGGTTTGTCATTAATAGCTCTTATTATTTTGAGGTATGTTTTATCAATGCATATTTTCTTGAGAGTTTTTAACATATAGGGATGTTGAATTTTATCAAAGGCCTTTTCTACATCTATTGAGATAAACATGTGGTTTTTGTCTTTGGTAAAAATCCATGTTTAAAAAAACAAGTGTATATTGTAAATCCTTGAGTGACAATTTAAAAATTAAAATTAGGTATAAAAAATAATCTGATCAGGAACATAAAATGGAATCACTTTAAAATGCTTAAGTAATCTAAAAAAGGATTAGACAGAAAACAACTAGCAAGATGGTAGATATAAACTGGATGATATGTATAATTGCACTAAACATTCATGGTGTAACCATCCTAATTAAAAGGCAAAGGTTGATAGATTTGATAGAACAGCAAAACTCATCTATGTGTTGTGTATAATAAATCCACTTTATTTTTTTTTTTTTTTTTTTTTTTTTTGAGACGGAGTTTCGCTCTCGTTACCCAGGCTGGAGTGCAATGGCGCGATCTCGGCTCACCGCAACCTCCGCCTCCTGGGTTCAGGCAATTCTCCTGCCTCAGCCTCCTGAGTAGCTGGGATTACAGGCACACACCACCATGCCCAGCTGATTTTTTGTATTTTTAGTAGAGACGGGGTTTCACCATGTTGACCAGGATGGTCTCGATCTCTTGACCTCGTGATCAACCCTCCTCGGCCTCCCAAAGTGCTGGGATTACAGGCTTGAGCCACCGCGCCCGGCCATAAATCCACTTTAAATATAAAGATATAGATAGGTTGAAAGCAAAAAGACAGAAATCAGATATACTATGCAAATTCTAATCAAAAGAAAGTTGAAGTGGCTATGTTAATATTAGACAAAGTAGATATTAGAACAAGTTATATTGGCAGGAATAATGAGAAACATTATATAATGATAAAGGTTCAATTCACCAAAACTATATAACAATCATAAATGTGTATGCATCTAACAGTAGGCTTCCAAATTTTAACTTGAGATATACTAAGAATGATTCTGTTTGAGAGATCATTCTTATACATGCTTGTTTTTAAAATATTGTTTATTCTTTAAGAAATAGTAATATCGTGTCATACTTGCCGAGGAAATTTTCTTAGTTTATAATTGGTAATATACCTCTCTAAGATATATTAAGAAATAATATGAGGCCGGGCATCATGGCTCACGCCTGTAATCCCAGCACTTTAGGAAGCCAAGGTTGGTGGATCTCCTGAGGTCAGTAATTTGAGATCAGTTTGGACAACATGGTGACACCCGGTCTCTACAAAAAATACAGAAATTAGACAGCCATGGTGGCATGCACCTGTAATCCCACCCACTTGGAAGGCTAAGGCAGGAGAATCACCTGAAGCCAGGAGATGGAGGTTGCAGTGAGCCAAGATCACGCCATTGTACTCTAGCCTGGGCAACAGAGCAAGACTCTGTCTCAAAAAAAAAAAAAAAAAGTTATGAATAACCATTGAGAATTCCTTCTCTTCTACTTGTATGGTAGTCTGACAACTTTGAGATCAGAAAATATTCAGGGTCCTATCTTTTAGAATACTTGGGTGCAGAGGTGAGTCTTGAATTTTTTTTTAGAATATTGAATCTGAAAACCTAGGCAGACATAAGAAAATACACTCTGCAAAATATGGCAATTTAGTGGATCAGTCTTTTTCAACAATACACATCTCTGTTTGGTAGGCATTAGGTTTGGTAGGATTTCTTTCTCCTACATGTTCCGTCTCTTATTCAAATTAATATTCTAATTTTAGCTTGGAAGTTTGCTTACACAGAGTTAATCAGATTAAAAGTATAATTAACTTTGTTAATTACTATTTTAAACTAAGATTTCTACAGGTCTAAGTGTCTGCAGTTTTATATTTTACTATTATATGTTCAAGTAGGTTTTGTTACATCTACAATTTTTAATACTAAAATGTCTTTCAAATTTTCACACACCAATATAGTTCTTCTTTTTAAAAATCTTACAATTAAAACATCTTGGCAAATAATTTAATGTTCCTTTAAATGATGGTGTTCCCTATGACTGTAAGAGATTAATCAATATGCTCTAAATTGTTCAAAATCTGAAGCTTTTCATAGAATGGCAATTTTTAAATATATCATTTTTACGTTAGGTTCATATTCACTCTGAAAAGGGTTAACACTACTAATTACTGCTTCAAAAACATAAATTATAATCAAATATGCACAAATATAATTAATTGCTTTAGAAAGAAGAATACATTTCTTTTTCAAAAACAAATATAAAAGATATCATGTGAGAAATTTTAATTCATTTAGTCAGTCATCATATATTGATTGAATTTATGCTAGCTACTATTCCTAACACTGAAAACACACAAGGATATAAAAATCCAAACTGGTCTCTGCCCTAAGCAGGTTAGTAGAAGAGACAGAAATATTTATTTCATAAGACAGAAAAATTTCAGCTTGGAAAGGTGCTATAAAAAAAGCTACGCAGTGCAAAGAATGCCCACAAAAGGAAGAGTTAGTCTGTGTAAATGATAATCTGAGCTCCAGAGAGTCCATTAAAATTACTGGATGAAAAGAGAGGGAAGAAAGGTCCAGGGATAGATATCAAGGTGTACAAAGTCCCCGTGGCAAGAAGAAGCATGGTAAATAAAATGAATTTTAAAGATCATTTAACTTAAATGTAGAGACAGGAGAGAATCTGGCAGAAGATACAGCTTGAGAGGTAGATAAGGTCAGGCCATGCTAGTTACTACTATATTCTTTGCAAAAATGTATTTTACTTGTTTCCTATCAAGAGCAATGGGAAACAAAAATAGAGTATAATTTAAGGAATAAAATGATCAAATTTGTGTTTGAGAAAATCCTTCCAGCATTAGAGAAAGGAACGAAGATGGATCACAATTCATTTTGGTACTGCCTGGCAATTGTGACATGCAGAATTTTAAGACAGTTCCCATAGTCCTTACTTCCTATGTATATACCCTATATAATCCCTTCTCCTCAAATATGGGTAAGACTTATGAATATGGTGGGATTTCACTTTCGTGGTAAGGCTATGTTATATGGCAAAGGTGAAGGAATTTTGAAGATGTAATTAAAGACTTTGAGATCAACAAAGGGAGATTATACTGGGCGTGAACTATCAAGTGAGTCCTTCAAAATGAATTCAGTCCTTTCCTAAAAGAAGAGATTTAAAACAGGAGAGATTCTGCTGCTAGTCTTGAAAAAACTAAACGTGCATATTGTGAACTGCCTATAAAGACAGTCACATGGAAGGACTTAAGGGTAGATTCCAGGGGCTCAGAGCATTCCCTGGCCAACAGTTAGTTAGCAAGAAAACGGTCCTCATTTTTATATCCACAATGAACTGAATTCTGCCTACACTCTGAATATGCGAGGAAGAAGGCCCTGAACGTTAAATGAGAAAAGCAGCCTAATCAACACCTTGATTTAAACCTTGAGGCACCAAGCAGGCGACCCTCTTTGAACTTATGTTCTACAGAAACTGTAGGATAATAAATGCATCATGATTAAGCTGCTAATTCTGTGATAATTTGTTATACAACATGGAGAACCATTACGGCAATTTTTTTTTTTTTTTTTTGAGATGGAATTTCACTCTTGTTGCCCAGTCTGAAGTGCAACGGCATGATCTCAGCTCACTGCAACCTTCACCTCCCAGGTTCAAGCAATTGTCCTGCCTCATCTTCCCTAGTAGCTGGGATTACAGGCATGCACCACCACGTCCGGCTAATTCTTTGTATTTTTAGTAGAGACATAGTTTCACCATGTTAGCCAGGCTGGTTTCGAACTCCTGACCTCAGGTGATCCACCCACCTTGGTCTCCCAAAGTGCTGGGATTACAGGCGTAAGCCTCTGTGCCTGGCTTATAGCAATTCTAATAGACCTGATGGAAGACGATGGTAGCATGGTTAAGCATGGTGGCAGTGTTGAAGAGAATCAGACATCCTTGAGAAGATTCCGAAGATACAATCATCAGCACTTGGCAGTATGATGGATATTCAGTATCAAGGAGGGGTGTTCAGGTTTTCTCCAAACTTCCTAGTGAGCTGAATTAAACCCAGGATCTACCAATTACTGAAATAAGGAATATCAAAAGAGGACCAATTGTTTAGTAGCTGATGGTGAGTTTGGATTTCAGCAGTTTAAGGGTGAGGTAGCTCTGAAACATTTCAGAGTAGATGTTTCAAATTAATAATGATAAATGATATATCAAGAGTATTTGGTCTAGAAGTGAGCATGAATAAGGTTTGTTTTTTTAAAAAAAAGGCAAGATATTTAAGAATACAGAAAATTTGAAATTGTTGGGAAAAGTTGGAATGTGTGTTGATCAAAGAAAGGTGGTAGCATTGATGGTAATAACAGCATATTTGAGACAAGGAATACATGCCTAATGTATTTTGAGACTCCCCACAGACAATTCTAGGCCATTTTATGCAAGCTGGGAAAGTTGACAGTAAGACTCGTTGCCCAAAAAAGTTTTGCCAAATCAGTAAGATTAAAGGACAGTTTAAAAAAAAAAGGTGTTTAGGGCATTGGTATGATGGTATTACTACAATGACCCTATTCACTGAGACTCTACTATGTATAGAGAGAAAAAGTAAAGAAATCAGACAAAGAGAAAACAAATACCCTGTTGGAGAAGGGAAGCTGGATTATTTAAAGGAAAACAAACAACATAACCTCAGTATAATTAAATAGATAAGTAAATACCCTGACATGAATTTGATGCGTAGGTCACTTGGTTTTGAATTTTGCTATCCATAGTGATTATCTTCTTAGGAAATCCATGGAAAAGTAGTGATAACCATATTTAAAGAAAAAAAATTATTAGATTATTTTATTTTATCCCTTTTCTTTTGAAAATTTTGAAGGATAAAAAAGTCATATATTGGGTAATATAGCAAATTAAAACCTTTTGTGTAAATACTGTATTATATTTGTTTATATATAAAAAGTCAATGAACTTGACATCTGGATCATATATAAAATCATGGTCAACAGATTATTCTTTGAAGTATGATTAAGTTTGAATACATACACTAGTGATGTGGTATTAGGCAAGTTACTTAGCTGAATTTCATCTCATTATCTCTAAAGTGGGCATAATAATAGTAGACGACTAACGAGATTTTCATGATAAGAAAAGAATGCACTTAGCACAAAATTTGGCAGTAACTGAAACAAAATTACATATTATTAAATTTTACGTTGGTTTAACAAACGAACTTTATGTGTTTAGAAAGTGAATACTTACATGATAGTATAGAGTGGTAGGAAAAAATGGTATGTTACATGGAGAATATATTATTTAAAATGACTGGTCTAAAATACTGCAAACATTTCCAAACAGCTGGAATCCCATTGGCACAGTCACAGTAGGCAGGGATACACATAGTAGATGTTCAATAAATCTTTAGCAACTGAATACAGAGGACAATACTATGCTGATTATTATTATCAAAATAATAATCAGTAAACCTTTTTTTTTTTTTTTTGAGACTGAGTTTCACTCTTGTTACCCAGGCTGGAGTGTAGTGGTGTGATCTCGAATCACCACAACCTCCGCCTCCTGGGTTCAAGCAATTCTCCTGCGTCAGCCTCCCAAGTAGCTGGGACTACAGGCGCATGCCACCATGCCCAGCTAATTTTTGTATTTTTAGTAGAGACGGGGTTTCACCATGTTGACCAGGATGGTCTCCAACTCTTGACCTTCTGATCCACCTGCCTCGGCCTCCCAAAGTGCTGGGATTACAGGCGTGAGCCACCGTGCCCGGCCAATAATCAGTAAACTTTTAAACAATTGTCGTACTGCATTTAATTATAGTACCATTAAAAAAATATATGATTCCGATATTCTTTAAGCCTGAATATGTCCTCCATTATAGGGGGAAACTAAAACAACATTAACAGAAACAAATAAAAATAGAGTCACTTATTTCCTATAATAATTGGCCAGTAAGAAATTGTTCTCTTTTCATGTTGCATACAGAATAATTAGAGTGTTAAGCAATTTGAGTTTGCTAGACAGTGTGATCGGGTAAACAAGAACAATAATTCATAGGGCACGAGGGCTACCAAATTAGTTATTCAGCAAATGCTCCTTTTATAGCACCCATGAGGCCCAATTTTTCAATTTTTTATTTATTTTCCATGTACACCTGTTTAGCTGTTAGATTTCTTCTCTCCCCTGTTAGTCTCTTGCTTCATTTCTTAAGAACTGCATATACAGCGACATTGTAAATTAAAGAAGTGCAGGGGAGAAGGCGGAAAAAGGGTTCTCAAGAGAGAGAAAGATGAAAGGGACACTAGAGATCAAGTACATTAAGTGATTTTCACCCTACGTTATTGTAAAAGGTAATCCCTTCAGAAAATATTGCCATTAAATAGGTTTAATTTTATTTTGCCATAATGTTTTATTTATTTTTTAAATAGTTCAAGGTCTTATTTTTGAGGGAGATGTGCAACATTAATCTATTTTAGTGTCCTCCAAATCTCTTGCAATAACATTCTCTGTACTATAAGCAATTCACTGCATTCTAACACATGACACTTGCAATGTAACTTTAGATTATGGTGTGCAATTAGCTCAACTGTTTCCCCCTGTTACATCAACACAGTATTTGGATGGAAAGTTATCTTGATCTGTTTCATCTAGAACAAACTTGGTACAGACTAGAATAATCCCAAACCAAGAAATCTGGACAACAGAAAGTGAAATCAGAGTACTCATCAACCAGAGACTAATTGGATTTTGGGTGGAAAATACAGGTTTTAAAGTACTGACTAGGTGGATGCCAGACTTTCAAATTGTTCTTAATGGGAAAAAGTTAGAAGTC
The DNA here is from genome assembly GCF_009761245.1 of Sapajus apella. NCBI lineage: Eukaryota > Metazoa > Chordata > Mammalia > Primates > Cebidae > Sapajus > Sapajus apella. Next base: position 11,424,225 of record NW_022436964.1, read on the forward strand.
AGATGATAACTCTCTTGATATAGATGCTGTGCTGGTTTTATTGCAAGAATACAAATAGCATTGCAGTAGTCTCCTCTGGGAATGCGTTTTCCTCATTCTTGATGTGGTACAATTTAAGGCTGTGAAACACTTCGTTAATCTTTTGTCATGTTTATCCAATTTTGGTTATTCTCATTATGACATCTATCAGAAATTAGCAACCCATGGCAAATGTGTGTGTGTGTGTGTCTGTGTGTGTGTGTGTGTGTGTGTGTTTATAGAGGTTCAAACTGACCACTTTGAACCTCCTGGTGTTCCTTCAATTTTTCATTTCTCTGAAATCACATTATGCAGGTTAGAATTCATTACTCAGAAGTTATATCCCTTCTCTTTCTATTTTTTCCTCTTGGCACAATAGAAAATAACCTTTAGTTATCAGTTTATTTGGAGGTCTGAGAGTCTTGACCAAGTCAAAAACAAATAAACAAATAATATCACACACACAAAAAAATCTTCCTTTATTCACATCTGACATTAAAACATTTAAGACTGAATATATATATAATTGCCAAATAACCCTTTAGATGACTATATTTAATTATTTAAAATCATGTTAATTATTTCCTTCTTAGTTTTAACTTAATTTGATACCATGTTTATCCAGCATCAAATTTGTGTTTATACTTTACACTTAAGTTGAATTTTTTTATGCCATTGAATTTTATGCTTAAATTGTATCAGAAGTAAATTGTCCTAACAAAGCAGAGTTTTTTCATTAGTTGGTTCTTGTTTAAAATTACATTTTGTATTCTGCCTCCCATTTTTTGTGTTACCTTTACTAGAGGAAGCAGGTAATGTGGTATCTGAAAAACAAAGCACATGCTTTGTTTGGTCCAAATTTGCAATTTACTTTTAGTGATTTTCTAGTTACATATATTTTGAACAAAGTATGTATCATATTTTATTTTAAAACCGGCAACTTTTTATTTTTTATTTACAAAATACTTGATCAAATAAGCCCCCCTATTCTGGTTAATAAAGTAAATGTCAAGGTAAAATTGCAGAACTTTCTAAGACTTTGGTAACTCTCTGGAAAAACCAGGGCTCCTAAAAGTTGGTGATTGCATTTTCTTCGTCTAACAATAACAAAACTTCTCTGACTAAAAGATTTTAAAGAATTGATTCAACACATTTCTTAGCATATATTAACTAACTTAACGTTTGCAGTACTTAATAGATTTTAATTGATGTGGGCTTCTGTACTTTGAGCTTAATTTCAAAGTTATGCTTAAAAAATAAAAACAAGATGTCCAATATTCATTAGCAATGGATATTGAAATAGCTATCTCAATTTTGGACCATAATTTCTTCATGTGGAAACTATAGTAATGTACTAACCTCAAAAATTATAAGAAATCAAAATGGAAAATCAAATAAAACAATAAAGTGCCTGGTGCATGTAGGCACTCAGATATTGGTTACAATTCTTACCACATTTTTTACATCACATTGCTAAGTAATGCTCTAATCATTCTTAATATTTGGTCAATGGTTGACTTTTGGAAGCTTTGTGTTACTTCCTTTTTTTACCAATTGAAAGTGAAATGCTACTTATCAATCTGACCTCAAAGACAAGTGGAAGTAGTTTCCTCACCATATCCCACCCAATGATCTAAAACAATTCAGTCGTGTTTTCCTCTTGGTGCCCACATCTTTAGAGAGAATGGTATTTTCAAGATAAACAGCTTCTTGTTTTTGATGGAAAACTTGTGTCCTAAATATACTTGTCGCCATATAGGTGAGCCTAAAGAGACAGCAAGAGGCTGTAAATTTAAGATGTTTGCCAAGCAATCAGCTTAAATAAGGCAGTAGGTGTGGTAGTTAACCGACCGACTGCAGGGATTAAGTTTATATCTTCATTTCTAATTACTTGTGCCAATATTTTTAGGAAAATAGGATTCTGGGCTTTAAAAAATAATACTTTGGAAGCAAAAGGAAGTAATTATGTTAATGGAGTTTTGTTTTCAAATTATAAACAATAAAAAACTGTGATATATCCCATAATGATCTACTTCAGAAAAACAAATAATGTACTGCAAAAGAGCTTTCAGAAATATTCCATTTATCCAGAATATCAAATATTGAAATCAAGAGACCCTGGTAAACCACAACTATATTAAACCTTCTGATTGTCAAAAGCGTTTTGCACATCTTTTGTTAATGATAGCATATTAGCTGATGACTTCAGGTTTGAAGAATGGGCTTTTAAAAATATGACCTTTAAAAATAAAGTGCAACATAGGTAAATGCATTTTTTCCAGCCTCTCCAAAATGTTATTTATCACTTTTACAATACAGTAAGATTCAATACTATTCTTTACTTAACTACCAATCAAGGTGTCGTGTTTCTATTGGTAGTGGTAGTCATTAATAATAATATGCAACATTGTTGCACTATCAAAAGATTGAAAAATTATTTGAAAGCCATTTTCTGTAACTTTTTAAAGTTAGTGACCAAATGTGGAAAGTGAATTGAATCATGCAGTTGCTTTTTTTTTTCTGTATCGTTATCACATCAGTATCATAGCTACCTAAGCCAGACAATGGTACTATGTATCACATCATTTATAAATTCCGATCCTATATCATATATATATATATATATATATGTATATATATACACATATATATACATATATATATACACATATATACATATATATACACATATATATACATATATATACACATATATATATACATACACACACACATATAAAAGAATAAAGATGCATGCAACTATGATATAATCTTTTTAATAATAAGAGAAGTTAATTGCTGCAAACTAAAATTTCCACTTATTTTGTAGCAAAATAAAAATGTTCCACATGACAAAATGTCAGGGCATTTGGGAACAAATGGATCACCATTCTATACAGGTAAGAGAAATTATTGATTAATGTTACTTGTTTGATTTTAAGTTCTGTAGTATATACATAGAGCTGAACATTTTCCCAAGGCACGTAATGATATTAAAATACTGCAATTTCTTTAGAGTCTGAGAGACTAGAAGAATTGGACTTATATGAAGGACAGTTTATGATCTATGCCAACTCTCAGCACTACATAAATTGACTTTTAAAAGATAATTTCTGTGCTCTGAAACATAAATAGAACAAAACAATCAAACAACTGCAATAACTGATGCAAAGCAAACAAAAATATAAAACAAAACAAGTTAGGTAGATTGAGTACTTGCTCCCAGAATCAGAAGGTTCAGATTCTAGTTTCAGTCTCAATAACAAATTTTACTCACCACCTGAAGCAGGGAATTGGATTGGATCATCACTATAGATTTTCTAGTAATAATTGTCTTTGACTTTATGGAAGGAAGGAAGGAAGGAAGGAAGGAAGGGAGGGAGGGAGGGAGGGAGGGAGGGAAAACAAGGAGCAAGAGGAAAGGAAAGGGGAGAGAGAGAAAGAAAGAAAAGGAGAGAGAGAGAGAGAGAGAGATTGAAGGCCAAATTACCAGCATATTTTGTTATAGGCCAGAGCATCAAGAGTCTTTGGGCTACCAAAAGTAGACAAACAAATGCAGAAAAATAAAAAATAAAAAAAATAGCACAACCTCAGTTTGTAAAGAAAGCAGCATAAACTAAATTCCCCCCAAAAATGACATATATAAAAGAAATGAGTTAATGTGCATAATTTCTTAAAAGTGTTATAAATAGGCTAGGTGCAGTGGGTCACACCTTTAATCCCAGACTTCAGGAGGCCAAAGTGGGAGGTTAGCTTGAGGTCAGGTGTTTAAAACTGTCCTGGGCAACATAGCAAGACCCCTGTCTTTAAAAAGAAATAAGAAAATTAGCTGAACATAGTGGTGTGCACCTATAGTCCTAGCTACTCAGGAGGCTGAGGCAGGAGAATCACTTGAGCTCAGGAGTTTAAGGCTGTAGTGAGCTGTGATCCTGTCACTGCACTCTAGCCTGGGCTGCAGGGTGAGACTCTGTCTCTGAAATAAATAAATTAATAAATACAGTGAGATAAACAATGATAAATCATACATTTAAAACTGTTGTTGTATTTATTAGAAACTGGTATTAGGTTCAAGACAGATCTTTGGCTTGACTTTGGGGAAACATATTTTAACAATGTGTTTTATGTAAACAACCTGATGTCAAAGAGATTCCATAAAGTTCCATAGTCTCAGATTAAAACACTATGTGTCTAATTTCAGTGGATCTTAGAAATCTCAGGTATAACATGGGTATGGTACTGTGTACCATCAGAAATAGTGGGTTAACTAGGTGAGAAAAACCTTGATTGATAAGGAAAATCTTAGCACAATACATGTTGAAAGCAAGCATTTAAACATTAAAACTTCAATAGTACCATTGCCATTTTTAAAAGCAGACAACAAAAAAAATCTAGAAATTAATCTAAACAATGTTCTCTGATAAATTATATAAAATGTATAAATTTAAATTTCATCTAAGTTATGTGATTTTGAAACACTGTTTAATGTGAAATAAAACTAATGACAATATTCATTAATTTCAAGGGCAGTGAATTTAAAAAACCATGGAACTGCAGAAATGCATAATTTCCAGGTATACAGAGTATGACCAAAGAGAGAAGATACCTTACACAACTAGGAAAAAAAATCTGCATTACTTAATAGAGCAGGGAACCAATTAAGAACAGTCCCCTATCCGGTTTAATTAGGCTAACTACAGGTAAGGGAATCCTATGGTACAGGGAGGAGCATTAGGTGGTGAATTCTCACTGTATCTCTTTCATCTATGACCCCTCCACTGTGACAATGTTAAAGATATGCAGTGCTTGACTTTCACCTAAGATTGTCCTTTTAATGTGGAATTTAAATGAATTAACATGTTCACATTACTAGAAACTGAGCTCCAGGAGTACCTCAGTGTTGTACAAGAATTAACAAATTACTTACTTCTTTAATGATTTTTCCAGATTATCACCAGATTGTGCGTATTTATGTCTAATATCAGCTTTAGGACATGGATATCTTTCAAAAATCTGTGTGCTATCTGTGTTAATAAAAGTAAAGATATTCTATACATTAATCATGCAGTGTCAAGAGCTAAGCTTCAAAATACTCCCGAGAATGAAATCTCAAGGTGGAAAGAAGACTTTAATTTTCTATTCTGTGTACTTGTTTAGCTGCAACTCTGACTTATTAATTTGCTCCACTTTCAGGGTTTTAAGAAGACATGCTTGATCAAAACTGGATCTTCTTTGTTTCTTTCTCCCCTAACATATTGATTTTAGCAATTAAGCAATGAGAAAACTCCAAAAGGGGGCAAACAACAAAAAATTTGAAAAAAAAAAAAAGACTTCTAGTTTGGCCAACACATACATATGTGTGTGTGTGTGTGTGTGTGTGTGTGTCTGTTTCTGTGTGTGTGTGTGTATCTGTGTGTGTGTGTGTGTGTATGTGTAAAATTTCTCTTAATTTTCTTGTTTTCTTATTCATGAACATACAAGCAAAAATATACATACATATAGAAATATCCATACGTATATATGTATGTATATTTTTGTGTGTATGATGTATGTATATTTGTGTGTGTATGTTCATAAATGTAAAATATGAAAGAACTAACTGCAAATGAAGTCAGAGTTAGGTTAGAATATGGATTATTTTTACCTGAAATAAGTAGAAATGCTAGTGTTAAGAAAATACAAAAAACCTTAAGATTTGGGAAAAATGCGTTATTTCTCTTTAGTCGTTTCAGTTTACATTAAAGTTTTAAATTAATGTATTTTGTTTTCCATGTTTTAAAAATTGACCTGCCCATCTTTGATGTAATACATTTTAATAGGTGGATATTCTTTTATAGATCTGAGTGGAGTGTTGATGTTACTGAGAATCCAGGGTCAGAAAATCAAAACACTATAGGAAGTGAGGAGATTTTGCTGAGGGAAACAATGATAAAATCAACATGAAAGGTGAATAACTCTCAGGTCATGGTTTTGGGGACTGCTCTTGAAGCAACATTTGATTTCTTCAGTGTATACAGCTGAAAAACAGGAATAATAAACTATAAATCAAGATTATTAGGGTAAATATGACAAATGTTAAATCATATTCCAAGTTTATTGTATGTATGTGTGTGTGTTTGTGCATGTTTATATGTGTGTATATGCATGTGAGTGTATATATTCTTAAAATGTATCTTTAATTATTATAGCAGTCTACCTGCCTATCTTCAATCTACCTATCTCCTTAAAACATTTCTCTAGTTTTTGCAACTATGCAGCAAGGAAAAGGTTATGGTAATGCTAATAAAGACAGAAAAATAACATATTTTAGAGTTAAGGATCACATAAGTTAAAGCAGAGTAAAGCAAGAAGTATTAAACCTGCTCATTAGTTTCTGAATGTTCGTTCATTTTCATCTGGCCATAGAAATTAACATTTTCTTGAGTATTTTTTTTTTCTTTTATCTACACCACTTCAGTGAGTCTTACTCTCCACAGCAGTTAGTATTTCATGGGGTAAGTAATTTCTTTCACAGATTTCAGAATAAAAAACACATTTAGAATTAAATTTTCTCCTTCCTGCCTAAACATAAATGAACAATTGCAGCATCAAGGCAATAGGGATTACGATTTTATAATCTCTCAAGTATTCTCTAATCTGTGCATCTGGAATGACTTTGTATTTGATAGTACGGCAATAAATGGTATACCATATAATTAAATTAAATATCATATAATAATACACATATTACTTCATGTAACTATGTTTCAAAGACATTCATTTAAAAAAAATTTAGCTTTTCATATTACTTTGCATGAAGAAAGCAGTATTGCTCAAATGGCATTATTTGAGTACCCACTCTGTGCACTTAAAATATAATAGGCATTTTATAATAAAATAAAAAATTATTAGAAAATAATATATAATATTATAAATTATTTGTAATAATTATTTACCCCAATTTGACTAGTTAGATCTCTTGGTTTGACAATAGAGAATACCAGGTCAGAAATCTGAGCTATAGTCTAGATCAGATGAAATTGTCCAATTTATTCATCAAATGCAAATATCAGAAGATCTCCAGTAAACCATATTTTACACCATTTTAAGTACAAATGTGATATTGTGCCAGAATTGCTAGCCTTTGCTTACCGGTAATAACTAAAATAAGCAGCCCAGGATAACTAAGATCTGTGTGTAAACAAATGCTTATCTTGACTTCTGTAAACCACTGAAGTAACAAACAGAATGACAAAAGTCCCCTGGCCCTTGGAATGTCCGGAGACCCCCGCCCTCGTCTCCGCCCAGGAGGTGAATTACAGAATCCCCTGGACCTTGGAATGTCCGGAGACCACCGCCCTCGTCCCCGCCCAGGAGGTGAATCACAGAATCCCCTAGCCCTTGGAATGTCTGAAACCTTTTCATCCCCATCCCCACTCCTCACCCCCACTCCCAAGGTGGTTTTTTGGGTATAAAAAGTCTTGGCACTCTCCTTTTGAAGCCACAGGTTGGAGAGACGTGAGTCTTCTGTGGTCACCGGCATGACCCTGCAATCTGGCATACTTTTGTCTTGGTGCTAACTTTCTACGCTCGGTCCAGTACAACATTTACACATACAAATTATCAGCAACATGGGTGGGGAATTTATATTGGAAGAAAACACTAATAAAGCATAAGCTAAATCTTATAATTAACAGATTTTCTTACAGTATTATAATTATTGGTAACAAAATTGATTTAATGGTATAGTGTGAAATTTAGAAGGGCAGTCATGTAGCAAAAACACAAAAAACAAAAGATAAAAGTTAATTTATAAAATAAAAAGAGAAGAGAAAATGTATTACTGGGTAGGTCTACTGCTCTACTGCAGGGAAACATTACAAACATATCATCATCTGTATTGAGTCATAATAGTAGGCCTTTCAAATTTTAATAAAAAGGACTCAGAGGCATATAAACAACATTCAGCATTTAAAGAGTATGGTAAATCAGATTGTGTTCCTTTTGAAAAGGCTTTATGACGCAGTTGTTTATTCAGCAAAACAAAACTGTTTCCTGTGTCCGTTAACAAGCCTGGCTTTGTGCTACACAGACTTCTGTGGGGCTGACTCCTGTTTGGAACCATTTCACACTAATTAGAAACAAGAGAAAAGGCAGTGTTCATAAGCGCTACAGCTCTGGGCCTCTTTGAACAGCTCTCTTCCAAAATTAACTCAGTTGTAGCCCTGCGTGAATAATAGCTTTGCAGCAACAGTTTAGAGAAATATATTGTTAATAATTGCCATCTTGCTGAGCAAAATGCTGGAGCAAATTTTACATAACAGTACAAGACAAAATAGAAAGGTGAGTTTGTGAAGCTCTGAAAGACACAGTTTGCAGGTCACTTTTGTTTCTAAGAGTTCTCTCATAATGATTTTGAAGAACACAAACAGGTAAGAAGAAAACAAATCAGTGGCAAATGAAAAATGGTTGTTTAGTTTGTAAAATATCAATTGCTTGTATTGATACCATTCCTATAGATACAGCTAACTATAGAAATGCAGTTTCTTTTTCAAGTAACACATATGAAGCAAAATAATTACATTTTAGTTTGTTGCAAATAAATAGCTAAAAGTAGGGAGTATTTATGTTTAATAAGTATCAGAAAATTTGCAAAGTTTCTAAAGTAAAATATGCCTTAGAACGGACATAAGTTCTTGCATAGAAGAGAGATAGAAAAAAAGGGGACAGTAGAATCTAAGGCTTTGCCTAGCATCTAGAAAATATCAAAGAAAAGAAAAAAAAAATTCCAAGAAAAAAAAATGCCACTCTTTGAAATAAATAATTTATCTCATATTGTTTTATCTTATGAAATCAGATTTCTAAAGATTACTTGTTTGGACTATGCCTTGGATTCTATGCTTTTTTCCATGTCCAAATATCTCGTCTCCAAAAATAAAAAAATTGATTTAAAAAATAAAAATTGACCAAGTGCAGTGGCTCACACCAGTAATCCCAGCACTTTGGGAAGCTGAGACAGGTGGATCACTTGAGGTCAGGAATTCAAGATCAGCCTGGTCAACATGATAAAACCCGGTCTTTATTAAAAATACAAAAAATTAGTTGGGCATGGTGGCGGGTGCCCATAAGCCCAACTACTCAGGAGGCTGAAGCAGGAGAATCACTTGAACCTGGGCGACAGAGGTTGCAGTGAGCCAAGATGATGCCACTGTACACCACCCTGGTAAATAAGAGTGAAACTCCATCTCAAAAAAGTTAATTAATTAAAAATAAAAAATTTAAAAAAAGAAAGAAAAGAAAAGAAAATTGACCATAAGATTAGAAACCCTACATAGCAGCTTTAAATTAGTTCTATTTGGCAATGGGTTTATGTTCTAATCCAAGGCATGGCAGAGGGGAAAGTTAGGCTCTAATTGCTAAATAATCAATGAAATTGAATGAGATCAACAGCATAGACAGACTGTTTGCCACAGAATCTTCCATCCATTTACTCAAATAATTCTTTTGTAAATGGTAATCAGGTTTCAGGTTTTTTGTATTCAAAGATGAGTAAGCATACTGTGCTCCTTGCCCTCAAGCAGTATATACTCTTTGTTTAATAGGGAAAAAATGACAATGACTAATTTGTACCATGTGCTCCATAAATGCAAAATAATTTTATTTTCTTGGAAGTGAAAGGAAGGCAGAGAGGGGTTAGGAAAAGCTTCATAGAGAACATAAACTTAGGATAGGTCTTAAGATACAAGAAGAGAGGTATTCACCAACAAAAGAAAAATATTGACTCACTTCTAACCTCAGGGATAGATTTATTTTCCTAGGTTGAGATTATAATATTAGTTTTCGTGTATGTGTGTGTGTGTGTGTGTGTGTACATATGCGTGTGTGTGTGTTTTTATATCCTCCCTGTGATGCTAATGAGCAACCAACATTGAGGATTGAGAACAAGTTGACCATAATTGTTTGTGTTTAATTCTAAAAATTTTAAGAGAAAATTTATTTCCCTAAAACAATACAGCTATGAATATTTAGATACATTTACAATGAATTTATTGAATATAAACACATTAAAATTGCAAACATCATTATTTCCTTTGCACTACCCCATTAAGATTTTTAAAAATGTTGTATATAAGATATTAAGATGGTGAAATCTTTTGTTTTTGGAGGTTAATCTCTTAATTTCTTTTTTTATGAAATTAATACTTTAAATAGTGTGTTTACAGTAAACACTGCCTAGAACTTAACAATATTCAAAGTAACTTTGACAAACAACTTGTTTTAAGAAACAGTGTTTTCCATTACCACATTTGACTCTAACTTTCATTTGAAATTGCAATTATGCTGGCAAGTTACTTGGATTGATGGATTTCAACCCAATTAAATGCTCCTGTTATAAACCAGGGAATTGGGCCAAATCACGAAAGACGGCTCCAATTCTAAATTTTTCGGTACTAAGAGTTTCCTTCAAGCTCTGATATATATGGAGAAGCAACCAAGTTAAGGTCATAATTGAGGTTCATTAACAGAGATTTGCAAATTTAAGGCAAAGAAACCCTTATCTTAACCTTAAACCTTAACAGCACATTGCACACTTACAAAACTAGGTCACAGCTTTTTAAAAGTGTCCTATAGGTTTTCCTGCCATTTTAACAAGTCCATAATAATCCCATTCTTAAACTAACGAAAAAGAAAAGTATAGAAAATGCCGAAAGGCAGGTCAGTACATTTTAACACATTAAAACTGTCAAAAAGTATTGTCCAAACTTAGCGCCAGGTTAGTGAAGGGAAGGTCTACATTAGTTAGTATCCAAGAAGGTAAGGCCATATTTAGATGTTTGCTAAGGAAAGCAGAGCCTCCTACCTGCAGGTGTACAAACTCTGAAGGCAGACTGACTGGTCAAATCTTGCCCTCTCCCTTACTGACATCTTAGGCAGGGTAGTTAGTAATCATTTCCATTTTTTCACCTTTAAATTGAGATCCATATAAACAACAACACATACAACAGCATCACATTCAACAGTTGTGTAAAAAGTAATATGCAGTACCCAGCACAAAGCATGTGCTATGTATCAGCTGTAATCTCACCATTCAGAAAAAAAAAAAAAAAAAAAAGGATCTATGTAAAGCTTGTTTTAGAAATTTTTTCATAAGATATAATTAAGCATGTAGAGTGCAATCCTCAAAATAACAAAAGTAAATCTTGATGAAAAATCTATTAATAGTGCAATTTATCTCAGCTCCAAGAAGAAAATTGCATTTTAACCCTAAAAAAATGCAGTTAAAAAAGATCGGGCGCTGTGGCTCAGGCCTTTAATCACAGCACTTTGGGAGGTTGAAACGTGTGGATTGCTTGAGACCAGGAGTTCAAAATCAGCCTGGCCAACATGGTGAAACTCTGCCTCTACTAAAAAACTACAAAAAATTAATAGGGCATTGTGATGGGCGCCTGTAGTCCCAGCTACTTGGGAAGCTAAGGCAGGAGAATCGCTTGAACCCTGGAAGCAGAGGTAGCAGTGAGCCAAGATCACGCCACTGCACTCCAGCACTCCAGCCTGGGCAACAAGAGTGAGACTCTGTCTCAATAAATAAATAAATAAATAACATTGAAAATACAGAATATTGAGATAAAATTTTGATAAACATGTTTTATCTAAAACACAGCTTTAAGATCAAATTTACCCCAAAGTCTTACTCTTTTTATATCGTGTGTGTGCTATATTGAAAAAGTTATTTAATAATGAATATTAACTCTGGCAATTTCCAGATAACTACATTATAAATAGATATTTCTTTCAAAAAGCTCTAAAAATAAAATATAAATAAAAATCTACTTATACATACAAACATAGAACAAAATGTCTGCAAAATAGAATTTCTAGGTGAGAAATTTTTGATCTAAGAGTGTGTACTACTCTGAATGTTTTACTGCTAGTTAATGACAGGGCTCAGAAGGAAACCTAAATTTCTTAACTTTGAACCTTTCTATTTATACTTCTTGTCACAGTTTGGAACTATGTATTTATTTTAAGTTATATTTTAACTACTATTTATATCCCCACTAAATTATAAGCTTCAGGAAGTCTGTTTTATCACCATTCTATTTTAGCAGAATACTGATGACATAGTTGGAACTCAAAAATAAATGAATCGAAACTTTAGTGATATATATCACTTTACAATATGGTATAAATATGATTTTTTTTATCAAAAGATATTGCTGTTAAAATATTTACAGATGGTAACTATATTAATGATTTTACCAATCAGTTGTTACTTTTTTTAATAGAAAAATAGAAGAAATACTTTCATTTAATATAGGTAACTCTGGCTAGAATATAAGGTATTATAATAGAAAGTTTACTAATACCTAGAACAGTGCCTTACAAAAACTAAATGTATAATAAATGTTAAACAAGATTTGTGATGATGACAATAAATGATGATAAAGAAGAAAATAAGGGAATGCCTTTAGCCCCATTATTTCATTTCTATTGTTTTAATATTTCTAAACATTTTTATGTTGCTGTATAGAGGTCCATACATATTTGTTCAGCAAGAAACATAATTTCACTATTTACCCCAAATTCAGAAAATTTGAAATATATTTTCAATGTTTTTGTTAGTTCTTCATGATCTTCTCCTAATATTAGAAACTCTTTTATTTTGCCTTTCTGTTTTATTTTCTCATTTCTCCTCTATATATTATGATGTTAATTGTGATAGACAAAGTATTCACTATTCTAGAATTAGCTCCTACAAGGATAAATGTGGCCACCATTATAGCATTAATTGCATTGTGATTAATGAATGACATTTGAATTAGTGAAGATTTAGAAAAAACAATGTGTCTGATTTCAAAAAGAAAATGCATTGAGTGTATAGACATACTTTTATAATTTTAAAAAATTTTTTAAACTTTTGTTTAATAGTTTCAGATTCATGAGTTGCTAAAATTATAGTTTCCTTTTAGCTATCATACATAGCCATAATACACTGTAAGTGACTTAATTAAATGGGCTTACTTGTCAATTTAATTTTATTTGGATTTAGTATATTGATGTTCAAAAGATTTTTAAAAGTATGAATGAAATCAGTTTATTGTTCACTGGTTGATTATTGCTCCCCAAAACATGTTCGAAAATGTCAGAAATAGTTTTTGATACAATGGCCCTATGTCTGTGTGAGCAGCCACTGAAGGAACTTATCAAATGCAGTGAAGGAACTTATCAAAGTACTACATGCTGTATACAATTTACAAAATCAATGTAAAGTCAAGGTATAATGACAAAAGCATGGGGTTTGGAGTCAAATCTGAAGTAAAAACTTCATCTTATGGTTGAATGATTCGGCGTACTTGGCTAACCTTTTCTGAGCATTGGGAGCTACTCTCTGTAAAATAAACACAGTCATAACTATCTTGCATTGCTATTGAGAGGAGTGCATAAAGAATTATGCTTTAAAGAGCCAGCTATTAGGATGCCACTGTGTAGAGTTGCTCAGGCTGTGCACTACACAGTTCCAGGGGAGAGTGCCTAATGCTCAGTCCCTGTTGACACAGTCCTGGCTCATAACTGATGCTATAATAATAATAATAATAACTGTTATCATTATAGATAATAAGGATAATAATATGGATCTTAATATACAGGATACATTACTGAGTGCCTTTCAAAAATCTTTGTAAACATTTTATAATATCAGTACTTAGAGGAATAAACTGGTTGAAAATTGGACACAATATACATAGGCCAAATATACACTATATACATATCCTTTGAGGAGAGCAAAGGATAAATTCCTGCAGTGAGAATTAGTGTGAGTAGATTATTATTTTTTCTAGCTGTGAAATTCAGAATAGCAAGTAGTTACACATCAGGATAGGGACATATAGGAACAAAAGCAGGAACTAAGATTATATAGAGGCTGAGAGCGACAGACCATGAAGCCCCAAGCAAGCTACACATAGGAACCCAGAGAAAAGAATACCAAAGTTAAGACAAAGCTTCAGGCAGGAGGAAATTTAAAACTGCCAGTGTTCAGGGTACTAAAGTCAATCAATAATTTGAGAACTGTAAAGTCATTGAATTAAAAAGCACATTCCATTTGAAGCAGAAGTGGTAGCTCACAGCTACTGGCCATACCACTACTTTCTCATCACAGAAAGTAGCTGGAGATTGGCCAAGGGTGGTGACTCATGCTTCTAATCCCAGCATTTTGGGAGGCCGAGGTGAGCAGATCACTTGAGTCTAGAAGTTTGAGACCATCCTGGGCAACATGGCAATGCCACATCTCTAAAAAAAGTAGAAAAATTAGCAGAGTATGGTAGTACATGCCTGTAGTCCCAGCTATTCGGGAAGTTGAGGTGGGAGGTTCACTGGAGCCCAGGAGGTCAAGGGCGCAGTGAGCCATGATCACGCCACTGCACTTTAGCCTGGGCAATAGAGTGAGACCCTGTCTAAATAAATAAATAAATAAGGAAATAAAGAAAGTAGTCTGAGATGAGACAGTAGTGGTAAACTAAGTGGTTTCCTAGGAAGTTGGTATTTATCTTCTGTAAGTAATTCACCTGGATGCTAAGAGAATTCAAAATCTCATAACCATTAACTCTAGGTCTCAGAGTATGAGTAGATCAACACAATTCCATACCACAGCTAAATAAATAACCTGATGTGTATAACCTGAGTATCCAAAGAATAGCTGCAGCTTTTTGACAAAGCATGTAAACATTGCCACATGTTTTTCAGTTTTATTCTCATTTAAATCTTGTAGTAATGTTTTATGCATGTTACAATTTCATTTTATCGATATCCTGTAAATTTTGTCAACATCTTGGTGAAATCTGAAAATTTACAAATAACAAATACATAAGCAAGATCTATGTACTAAAATCACAAATCTAAAAGGAAACTAGCAATTTCCATCATGAAAAAGAATATAGTTATAAACTCATAAAAAAACAAATATCTGAATTGTAATCCAGCCTATACGACATATCACAAAATGTAATCCCAATATTTATCATGAATCTATATTTTTGAGTCTACCTATCAAAGACTACTAATTTTCCCATAGTTTGTTTTTATAAGAATCACATCAAATGTGGATAAGTTATTTTTCTGCTAACCCTATAAAATGCCTTGTCTGAGCTAATTATTTCCATCTCTTTACTGCACATTAGTTCATTATATCATTTGAAATCCAGTTTCTGCCACGGAAATTATTTTAAGACCACTATTTCCCATTCTTTCTTGGCTGAATACATTTTGCTCAGAATAAAAGTCATAGAAAAAAGTCCTTGGCTGCATAAAAGTCCTTTGTTGGTGCTTTTGAACTCCCTGGTCGTGGACTACAAAGAGTCCAGCGCTCTGCCTCTCACCCCTGTAGAACAGAAACGTCGCCTTTTGTGGATCTTGATATACAGGATACATTACTGAGTGCCTTTAAAAGCTTTGTGAACCTTGATGGAAATCAGAGGTGAAAATGACAGTTCAAATGTCTGGTCTGGGTTTAAAAGATCCTTGGTAATATATTTTTCTTCATAACAGATGCAGATAAAAAAGTGAGAGTTGTTCTACCAGTAAAAGCAGGCTCAGACTTACGGTCACCCCTCTTTGTACTCGCCAAAGCCCTAGCCCAGTGGACTAGGGAAGCAGACTCACTGCTAGAGGGGTGCAAAGAAACATTATTGTGCCTACCAGGATTGGAAAAGATTTGTATCATCAATGTCTTTAAATTCTGATATGAAATTGGAATTGAAGTCATCTATTTAAATGTACAAATTATATTTAACCATGATTAAATTATTCATACCAATCTTGAAGATATTAGAATTATCAGTGCCTGGGTCAAAATGGGTGCCCAACAAATGTCTGCTTCATAGAAAATTGAATTAGTTTGGAGATATATATTAGTCAGGGTTCATTCAGGGAAGCAGAGGCATAATAAATATTGAGAATAAAGAATTTATTGCTTAGAGTAGACCTTCTACAAAATGTAGGAGAATCTGAGAAAATGAAGGTATGGAAGGAGGATGGTAGAAGACCAGAGAAGGAATCAATAATTATTCTTACTGAAGCCCCAGTATGAGTAAACAAGTCAGATCTTATAGGAAATTCTGAGAGCCCAGCACATTTAGCCTTCAAAATGGGTCTGCTTAACAATGAGCAGCGAGCAAAATGAGATGCTCATTGAAAGATCTCTAGAAAGCTGTTGCCTCTGTTTGGCTGCCATCTTTGTGGCTCTGCAGGCAAGCATCTGTGGGTAGAACTGGGGCCTCTGGTAGTCAGCAGGGCCATCAACCAGGAAGATGAACTGGAGGTAGAACAGATAGTAAGAAGACAAGCTGGGACTCCTGGGGACTTCTGTGTCTGCCCATCACTCAAGATGACCCATTAACACCTGATAATAATGGTCTTTACTTCCCTCCATCTTCCGTAGTTCATACAAGTTTCTCCTCTGGCCAACACTAATCCTACTCTTATAGGGAAGATAATTCTAAAAAACAAAGTTTTCAGTTTAACTAAGTTGACAATAATTCAATTCAGCCCAAGAGTTTTATTTTCAATGGATATAAAAGTAATTGTACTGTTAAAATGATACATTAAAATAATCAGAAAAGGAAAACTAAAGTTTTCTGTATACCTCCCAGATGAATTCATGGATCATTTACCTGACAAATAAAACAAAAGACCTATAATGCCATATATCTCATGAAATAGAGCTCTATATGCTGATAGAATGTTATTTTGGTAGCACACCTTTGTCTAGAACACTAAAATATCTGCTTCAGAAATTCACCATTTGGTTTGGATTTACAGCTTTAGTGGGTCGAAAATTTATATTTCCAGACAGGTTATAAACCCTGTGCAGAAGTTAAAACAATAGCTATCTATCTGAAATAATTTTTCTCTTGAACCATAATTTCCACGGATGATGGGATTATGTTTTACAAATATGTTATAACTAATTCAGCACAGGGTTTAAGTTTCTGTTTCATTTGGTAAAATGTGAGTAGAAAAAAACAGTATTGCTCCATCCAGTTTGCAATCCCTTTTGGGAATGAGATAAAACCTTACATGTGGATTTGGAACACACAGGTAGAATAACATCTGGTCTGTATGCTCTTCTGTGTTCTTTCTGATCATTTTTCAAGAATAACATCTCTTTTCTGATCTTTGCTTTGTGCTGCATATAGTCATAATAGTAAGAGCTTAGCTGTGATTTTCAGTCATCAAGTTCACAGAACTGCTATATTCTGTTCCCAGCCTTCACATGTCTGCTAGCCTTCTTAGTAATTCAGCACTGCTTGAGAGGCTCAAAAATCCTGGCTACCAGCCTTCTCAGTCTTAGGAAGCTCAGGAGGTCCACTCCATTCTGAACTCCATAAGCAAAGCCTCATGTACATTTTCCTAGGCACCAACTTGAGACTTTGATACTTGACTTAGCTTGTATTCTCCAGAAAGAAGAGACTGATCAAAGTACTTAAGTGCAAGTACTTTATTTGGGAGTGCAATCCAGACAATAGGAATCTGGCACAGAAGGAGCAAGAGTACATGATAAAAAGTTATTATAAAGAAGCACATTAGCCACTTCTGCAGACCACTGAATGCTTAATGTTATGGACTTCCTAAAATGAGTCTTCACAGATGTCTACCTAAAGAAACACTATTTATCCATCAGCTCCCTCACTCATTGATCGAAAAGTGCTCCAGATACAGAGGGTATTCACTCTTCTGTATTTCTAGATTACACATATATGAGTACCTAGTCTTGGAAGAGGAAATGAAAGGTACATAGGCCAAGCCAACACTAAAGCACTGTCACTTCATCATGTGAAGATGCCTAGACAAAACACACAGGTCACCACAGTAGGGTCTGTAATAGGATCAGAAGAGTAATCAAAGTAAAGTTTAAGATGTACCTATCTAATACAGTCTACTCTTTGCATTGTTCAGATCTCATGTGCCCTCTAATAAGCCTAATTCATCTAAATCTCCTTCAAGGTAAACAACAGGAATACCTCTACAAATATTTAATACAAGAGGGTTAATAAATTATAATCTCATTTACAGTAACTTAATTGATCCAAAGCATTAATTGATACTTATTTCTTTTTTCTTGACCAATGATATTATATAGACTTTACATCCAACAAGCACTTTGGTATATATGGAGCCCATGAACAATGGAGTAGTTAAAAGACTCTTATTCATAAGGAGGCAACTTTTACTTAACTTGCCCTTCACAGGACAATTACCCATACACCATTATCACTAGACAAGGAAATATCTAGGGGATCAGTTAGGAATCCTCCAGCTGTCAGATACATTTTTCTTTGCCCATAGTGTGTAGTATAATCCCTACCTTTATTTGATAATCAATCTATTACCTCTATGGTACAATAACTCCTATCTTTTCCTGCTATTTAGCAGGCGTTAAGTGACAAAAGGATCGAATGGTAGTTCGAGCTTAAAGTTCAGTGGTAACTTTATTGTGTCCACTGGGAGACACGCTTTTCATTCCCACTGCCTTCTCCCTTTCCTCATCAAACAAAACAAAACAAGACATGCGCATATAATATAGCACACTGTAAAGTTGACAGATGGAGAGCACAGGTTTTACAAGTGGTTCCTTGGAAGTAATGGTAACAGGGTGAGAGAGACCAACCCTATTCCTACCCTATTGTTTTTAGATCCATGCATTCTAGTTATTAGAGAAAGAACTACAAACCCTAAATGTGATTAGCCCCAAGCTGGCACCCTAGCTTTCTCTCATTTTTTTAGGCCAGATGATTTTGAAAAGTAAGGCCTAAAAACCAGGGGATTTCACTTTTATACACCCATTGTCAAATCTTTGCCATAAAGTTTGTCCCCTGATATGAGGCAATGGTTTGCAGAATATTATACCAGTAGATGAGGCATTATGTAAGCTTCAGATAATAGCTATGATGAAACCACTGTAAGCAGAGAGAGCAAACCCATACCTGGGGTAGGTGGGGGCAATTCTAGTGAGTATGAATCATTGCCCCTCCATTGAGGAAGATTTATGATGTAATCAGTCTTCCTCTCAGTAATGGGCTGGTCTCCTCAAGTAATTGCGCCACATCAATGAGTTAGCATAAGTTTCTCCAGCTAGCATATTGAACATTCAACAGACATTAGCTAGCTCAGATTGAGTAAAGAAAGTCCATGTCATCAGGCCTATGCCTAGTATCCACCTCTGCCATAGAGGTTACTGTGCAAGCTTATTGTCCAGTTCCACTGTAGTGAATGTCTTCTGTGGTGGATTCTATATGGTGGAAATTAATGAGAGACAAAGATCTGAAGATTTTGTACATGATACCAGATATTTGTCCATGTGTCTCTATCTCAGACTTCCTTATGTCTCATCTGCCAATCTTGATTTTTTAGACTCCTAACTAATAAAACAAGCCATTTACAACTGGTCAGAAATACTTGTATATCTGTACTTCAAAGGCCTTCTCCATACATACAGAATGAATATTCGAATACAAAGTTTCCTTGACTTACATTGGGGTTACAACCTGATAAACTCATTGTAAGTTGAAAATATCATAAGTCAAAAATGTATTTAATATATCTAACCTACTAAGCATCGTAGCTTAGCCTAGCCTACCTTATATGTGCTAAGAACACTTACAGTAGCCTACAGTTGAGCAAAATCATCTAACACAAAGCCTATTAAATAACAAAGTTTTCGATATCTCACATAATTTATTGAATATTGCACTGAAAGTGAAAAGCAGAATGGTTGTATGGGTACCTGAATTATAGTTTCTAGTAAATACGTATCATTTCATATCACTGTAAAGTTAAAAAAAAAACCACACATAGTTTAACCACTGTAAGTTGGGTACTGTCTGTTTACTGTTTGCATCTTTTCTATTAGAAGGATTTCTCTTAATGACTTTTAGAGTTATCCCTGACTTGTACTGAACTGTGCCAATAGTCTGTTTTTGCTATCACCAACCCATCTACAAGAGTTCTATTTTCCTTTAATAGTATATCACAGAGAACTCCCATTAAACTAAAAGAATAAGTTAAGGGAAATGCCTCAGCACATCACAGGTAGGAAACATGGTGTTTTGAGCCACATGTTCATGTAACTTACTTTTACTCCCTGGAATTGGTTGAGCTCCATCTAGAATATATAATTTCCTCATCAAACAACTTCTTGTTGTCATGTCTGTTCATCTTTATGACTTGGGAATCTGATAATAACCAGGTTATGATAGGCATATTCCCACTCTCCCAGAGTCATGTGATGCTGCATGGTCAGGCGCTCAGTCTATACAAAATTTGCTTTTGTGATGATTGACTGCTGCTTTCTTCCTGCCAGTATTTCACATATATTTTTATATTTATTATACATATTGAGCAGCACCCTAGTTGTTTCTCACACTGTCTCATCCCAAGAACACCATGATTTAACTGCTATTACTACAAAACCTCACAGGCAAGCCATTCGCAGCCTTGCTAGCATTACAGTAACTATACCTACCTTGCCTCTGACAGTAATTGGCTGCCCTCTGCCATTATATAATTTTCTACACACAATCTTAATACCAAGTAGCCCAGTTTTATGACAATGCTCTCCACTGTTAATTTCCCCCTATGGAGAAAAACCATGCCTGAGCTTCTGAAAGATGCTGGTAGACTCATCATCAGTTCTTTCACTATTGCCTTAGTGAATCAAACATTTTCTGGGCTTCCTCATGCAACCTTGTAAGTTAATAAGTCCTCAGGTCTCATATGATAAATATAATATTCACACTCCTTTGTTCTTTTGACCTCTTATACTATCATGAACATTCGAGAATCTCCATTTTATTTTAATTCTTCATCATGTCCATACTTCAAAGAGGTACCACCACTGAGTCTTAGAACAACCAGTGCTGATAATTATCATTCAGATCATTGCTGGCAACATTGTAAGTTAATAAGTCCTCAGGTCTCATATAATAAATATAATATTCATACTCCTTTGTTCTTTTGACCTCTTATCATGAACATTCGAGAATCTCCATTTTATTTTAATTCTTCATCATGTCCATACTTCAAAGAGGTACCACCACTAAGTCTTAGGACCACCAGTGCTGATAATAATCATTCAGATCATTGCTGGCAATGAGTGATATTAGGAGTACATCCTGAGGAGCATCTTTTTGCAGTGAAGTGAGGTCTTATGATCCTCAGACGAGAGAAAGCTCTCATCTCTGACAATTGGAAAGGATCTGCTTCTGCCAGACTAGAAGGTTCAGGAGAGTCTGGATTTCAAGATTCTAAGAGTTGTTCACACAAAACCTCCATGTCTGGTCTCAGTTGTATTCTCTTCTATCAAGACACTGAATTTAACATAGAAAGTCTGTGCATGCCTAACTTCTAAAATTATGCCACCTTGATATTACAATGTGTGTCTAATTTTCAGTATAGTGCAACCTGTCACTGCAGGTGATTGTGTTCTCTCTAATTGCTTGCATACACGACTTCTTGGTTTCACATGACTTGAAAACCTTTTGGCTGAACTGAGCTTAACACGTTATCATGTTTTGTTATTGAAGCATAACATAATAGTAATACACAGTTAATAACTATAGAGCTTATAATTTGTATTTTGGTAATGTAAACACACCTGTATGAACTACACAGCAAGGCCAAAACCCAGGATATTACCAGCAACTCAGAAGCTCCCTCAAGTAGTCAGTTCTCTCACTGCTATAAAGAAATGCCTGAAACTGGGTAATTTATATAGAAAAGAGGTTGACTGGCTTACAGTTCTGCAGGCTGTACAGAAAGCATTTTGGCATCAGCTTCTGGAAAGACCTCAGGAAACATACAATCATGGCAGAAGGCAAAGGGGAAACATGCACATCGAACGTGGCTGGAAAAGGACGAAGAGACAGAGGTGGGAGGTGCCACACACTTTTAAACAACATGATCTCCTGAGAAATCTATCATGAGAACAGCACCAAAGGGATGGTGCTAAACCATCAATGAAAGATCCATTCCCATGATCCAGTCACCTCCCACCAGGCCCCACCTCCAACATTTGGGATGATAATTAAACATGAGATTTGGGTGGGGACACAAATCCAAACAATATCACTCCACTAAACTCTCTTCAGCTTTATAATCCCCACAAAGGATATCATTGTCCGGATACCCACCACTAATATTATTTTTGTTTATTTTTGAACTTTACAGAAGTTGAATGTTACAGTATGGATTCTTTGTTGTGCTTGAGTAGTTTGATATTCATTTATGTTGTTTGTTATCATTTGTTGGTTCCACTTTGTGAATACACTGTAATTTATTCATCCATTTTGTTATTGATGGTTGTTTAAGTGGTTTTTATTTTTAGTCAATTAGATCTTGTACTACCAAGAATATTTTTGTATATATATTAATGGATTTAGCTTTAGAAGATACTAAAAAGCATTTTTTCAAGATAATTGTGCCAATTTATACCTCTATAGCAATGGAAATAAGAA
Source organism: Sapajus apella (assembly GCF_009761245.1). Classification (NCBI taxonomy): domain Eukaryota; kingdom Metazoa; phylum Chordata; class Mammalia; order Primates; family Cebidae; genus Sapajus; species Sapajus apella. The sequence goes on from NW_022436964.1 coordinate 11,446,730, forward strand.
CTTTGATTGCTCAGCATTCTTACCAATATTTGACATTTTGTCTCCCTCTCCTTTGCTTTATTTTAAAAAAATAAAGCCATTCTCTTTGTTATGTAAGATACTTCAGTGTGGTTTTAATGTCCAATTCTTTGATGATATTTTGAGCATAAGCACTTTTTCATAACATGTCTTAGGTCAGATATTCACAGAATCACACTTTGAGTCAAAGGTTTCTGTGTGAGTGATGTAGTGAGGGAGTGTTCATAAGAGAAATGAGTGAGTGGGAAGAGCTGGATGAGGAAGAAGAAAATACCAAGGGTGCAATTTCAAGTGAAGTTCCAGAATTTCCCTGATTCTGCAACCCAAAAGTCTTAATATACTCCAGTTTATCATTTTTCTCATTTTACTATGTTGTAATCATCAAGAGAAAATAATGTTTTTTATTTTATTATGTTGTAATCATCAAGATAAAATAATGTTTAATAAATAACCCTGCTTAATCAATTTTTGCATGCAAACTAAATATCACAAAGATATTCTCCTGTTTTCTTCTGCAAACAGCATTGTTTCTTTTTTTCTTTTTTTTTTTTTTTTTTTTTGCATTTAATTATCCAGTATACCTGGAATTAACTTTAGTATATGGTGTGAGGTATAAATCAATATGCATTAGTTTTTCCATATTGATATCTAATGGATCCAGCATCATATATGGAAAATATCTTCTTTTCCTTTCTGTCATTTTTATTTTTTTAAATTTCTAACAATTACTTATTCTTATAATAATGTTTTTCCTATATCATTCAGGTGCTATAGTTATTACATAACAAAATGCATTTTGTTTCCATTTAACTACAGAAGAGCATCTTAGGAACTGTAATACTATTGCATGACAGCAGGCTTAAGTGCAGATAATTTATGAGGCAGTGTAATACAAGGAATCAGCTATAAGATGCTAATCCAATAAGAGATGAATTATTGATTTGGTTTTTACTGACTGCTTAATCCTATGGACCTAGTTGACCCTCCACACAGGAGAAAAAGAGACAAAGCATCTATCCATTGGATCCCATTTTCCTCTTGGTCAAACGTTACTTAACAGAACATTAATACACCCGTGCTGCCAGGTGCACATTTGGAAACCCTACACTGTCCCAAAGCATTTCGGAGGAGAGCAGTAGAGTATCTGCGGGGCAGGAGGTAAGAGTGACAACATGATCCTGTGGAAAGAGCTGCTGGTTTACACTTTCTTTAGCTGGTTGAGGCCTGTAGAGAGTAGTTATTGTAGCAGCTCTGAATAGGAAGTAAAGCAAAGAAGCTCTGATGTGGTTCATAAGAGGTTTTACTTACTCTACCCAATCACTGAGGACCTCATTGAAAGAGGGACTTTTCTGGGAGTGCTGAAAAGTCAGCACTCCAAATGCCCCACTTATACCACAAATTTGTTTCAGGGCTTGTACATAAGAGGAAGAGAAATGACTCTGAGGACTTCTTAGAGAGACAATATATTTAAGCCCTTGCAGTGTCTACTTACAAGGCTTTGTGTTCTTTTGTTAAACATTTGTGAGAAAGTATTAGTTAAACAATAAATATGTATGGCTATACAATCTTCCCATCAGAATGACTCATGGCAGAGATATCAACCTCAGTCTTTTGCTAATCGAAGGTAAGTTTGTTGAAAAATTAAAAAACAGTTACAACTTAAAATTTTTTTTTAATTTTTTTTTTGAGACAGAATCTCACTCTGTCACCCAGAAAGAGTAAAACATTTTTAAACACTATTCTTTCCCAAGAGTCTGGGAAATGGCTTTCAGGGCTTCCAGAGTATTGCTTCTGCTTGAATTGCAAACGTCCGCTTCAAAGTTTAGAATTTCATTCTTTGTTCTTTATTTATCCTCCCTACCCTGAGGGCAGTTCACATAGAAAGTGTTTGCTGATGGATTGAGGAGGCTAGGAATAAGATGAATTAAAAACAAATGTTTAACTTGAAAATGTTGCTCCCCTACACAATGGTGATAGGCTACAGATAGGCATTATGTTGTCCTAATGACAAGTCAAAAACAGGAGACAGACATCTATAATGTGGCCCACCAAGAAGTACCAGGGCTGAATCTTCAATGTGATGTGGCCCCTCCTCTGGGCTACTTTTTGTTTCTCTAACCTAGGGAGTTTCTGACCACACGGAAGTTCACTACCAAAAACAAATCTAAGCAGACTCTGAACAGACAACTGCACTTCCCCATACATTCCCTCTTTAATGTTTATTTGCTGATCGAATAATGAACTCAAGTGAAAGAAATGATCAACTATTAACATTTTCGCTATTTATTAGATCTTAATCACACTTTTATAACCGGCTTGTTTCATTTGGCATGGTCCCTCATGGCTGCAACCTTATTTAAGAGGAGAGTTGCATCCCATACAAAGCCTGGGTCTTTGTTTTTGCTAACATGCTACTAATCACATTCTATTGTTGATCTACTTAATATGAAAAGGGCACTTTGTTTGAGAACAGAGGCCTAACCTTATCAGTAAAACAAAAAATGATAGAAGCCTAAGAAATGTAAGCAGTTAGAATAAGGAAAAGTCAGAGTCCCTAACCTCTACAAGCAAATTCCTAAATGCCTCCAGACTTCTATATAAAGGGCTTAGGCCAAAAAAAAACCTACCCAAGGGATTACACAACTGAATGCTAATGAATACTGCCTAGAAGGCAGTTAGATTATAATGGTCCTAAATCGTGCTACTTGAGCTCTTTAGCATCTGCATTAGTCTGTCCTGGGTCTGCTATAAATAAATACCTGAGACTGGGTAATTTATAAAGAAAAGAGGTCTGTTTAATTGGCTCATTGTTCTGCAGGCTGAACAGGAATCATGATGCTGGCATTTGCCCGGCTTCTGGAGAGGCCTCAGGAAACTTAAATCAGGGTGGAAGGCAAAGAGGGACCACGCATGTCTTACATGGCCAGAGAAGGACCAAGAGACAGATGAGGGAGGTGCCACACACACTTTTAAACAACCAGATCTTGTGAGAACTCTATCCCAAGTACAGCACCAAATGAGGATGGTGTTAAACCATGAGAAACAGCTCCTATGATCCAGTCACCTCCCAACACTCCAGGATTGGGAATTGCATTTCAACATGAGATTTGAGCAGGGACACAGATCGAAGCCACGTATTAGTATCCATCCCAAAAGAATGCTCCTTGTTGTCCTTCCAGGTCCTTAGAGCCCTTATGGCCTAGCTTTTCCCAGCTCTAAGTGAACTTTCTGATATTGTAGGTGGTCTTCATGAAAGGGCAGGAAGCCTGCAAAAATGTCAGGGCTACCACACCTGCTTTGGCAGATAGTGCCTGAAATATGACAAGAGTGTGGGGTACAGCCAAGCTGTCCACAGATTGCAATGGTGCTGTAGATGCTGGTTAATGATGTAACCTTCTGTGTTAGACTGTGCATCCATGGAATGCATGTATGAGAAAAGTACTTGTAGGCTGCCTGTATTCACAAAGTCCAATTTAGAAGTCATGGGTCAACCACCTCATTGTTCCTGAGGAATAATGGATGGCATCACTGGTTTCAAGGTGATGTAAACATGAGAAATTGAGCCAGTCAACAGCTGGATATAGTCCTGTCTATGACAGTGCTTATTGGCTTAACCTCCCCACAATCCCAGAGAGTCCCTCTTGGTTTTCTCTGGCTTTTCACATCTTTTTCATCCTGATGTGTCACTTGATACAAAATGGTCCGTTATCCACCTGTAAAACATCTCCACTCCTTTTTCTGTACATATAGATACATCAATAAATAGACATATGGTCATGTGCTGCATAATGATGTTTGGGTCAGCAGCAAGCCACATATATGACAATGATTCCATACAATTAGACTACTATATTTTTACTGTGCCTGTTCTAGGCTTAGATGCATAAATACTTACCATTGTGTTACTATGGTGTGCTATATAGGTGTATAGCCTAGGAGAAATATGCCATATCGTGTAGCCTAGCCTATATCATTTAGGTTTGTGTAAGAACCCTGGTGTTCCCACAAGAATGAAATCACCTGTTGACTTAAGCAATGCATGACTGTATAGATATCTATCTATGTCTACCTATCTATCTATACAGCGGTTGGGTGGGTGTGGGAGGGGTGTTTTGAATTATATCAATATTTTGGAAACTGTTGACAATTGTTTAATAATTTTGTTAATAATGTGTACTAAAATTAACATTCTCCAATTGGGTGTAATGTTCTATGTATTTCTATTAACTTAATATTATTCACACTATTCAAACCTATATGGACTTTCTCAGTCTGCTTTGCTTTGTCTGTCAATTACTGAGAATTATGCTGAAATCTCAAACAATTGTGGATTAGTGTAGATCTTTTTGTAGATCTGAAAAATGTTTGCTTTTATATTGTAAAAATATATTATTGATGATATAGATTCTTATATATTCCTGAGTAAAGATTTTATCAATATTAGAGATTCTCGATCTCAAATTAATGACTTTAAAAAAATTATTTGACTGATATTAATATAGACAACCTATTTCTTTTGCTTGTATTTGCTCTTTTACTTTCCACCTTTCTGTTTCATTATATTTTAGGAGGTATGCCTCTTGTAAATACAATTTATCTGATTTGTAAAGATCTGACCTGATAATCTTTGTTTATTAACTGGTATCGCAGAAGCTGATGGTGCTTCACCCTTAGCCCAGAACTGACTATTTCTGATAATGTTGATAATTCTTAAATAGAAAATAATGGTGACTCTATCTGAGGACTTTCTCTGATTGCAGGAAGATGTTGGGGGACAGAGAGAAAGTACGGCGGAACTAATGCCCCTAACAGCCGTCCTGAGACAATGAGGAATAAAAATTGTTGAATAGACATGATAGCTCCTTCACCCTGGAGCAACTCTTCCAGTGGACTCCACTAACTATCCCAGAGAGTCCCACTTGGATGGAACCTCAGTTGCCTAAGGTTTCTGCTCTTACTTCATTCCTCTCTAGAATCAGCTCTCAAATTACTGCCCACAAATCCTTGTCTGGGGGGGGGGCAGTCTCTTTTTGAGAAAACCACCTGAAACAACTAAAAATTTAAACTATTTATATGAATTGTGATTACTAAAAAGTTTAGATTTATTTTTGCCGTTGTAATCCCCCAACAGATTCTTCCTGCCCATTGAACAGACAAAACCAATGCACTGAGATTGCTGTATTGCAGTAAAGAAAGACTTTAATTAATTCTAGGCTAGCCACATGATAGACAAAGTTATTACTCAAATCAGTCTCCCTGAAGGCTCAGTGGTTGGGAATTTCCAAGGATAGTTTGGTGGGCAGGAGACTAGGGAATGGGTGCTGTTGACTTGTTGGAGATGCAATCATAGGGGTGTGAAAAATGATCCTCATGCACTGAGTCTGCCTCTGGGTGGGGGCACCACAAGACCCGCTGACTCATGGATCCCTAGTCTGGGTGGAGTGAGTTGGTTGCCAGAGTGTGAAAGTCAGGTCCAGGCACGGTGGTTCGTGTCTGTAATCCCAGCATTTTGGAAGGCTGAGACACGTGAATTGCTTGAGCTCTGGAGTTCAAGACCAGCCTGGGCAACATGGCAAAACCGTATATCTACAGAAAGTACAAAAATTAGTAAGGCATTGTGACATACTCCTATAGTCCCAGCTACTTGGGAGGCTGAGGTGGGAGAATTGCCTGAACCCAAGGAGATTGAGGCTGCAGTGAGCCATGATCACAACACTACTCTCCAGCCTGGGCAACACAGTGAGACTCTGCCTCAAAAAAAAAAAAAAAAAAAAGTCTGAAAAACATCTCAAAAGAGAAATCTTAGGTTCTACAATAGTGCTATTATCTATGGGAGCAGTTGGAGGAGTCATAAATCCTGTGATCTCTGGCAACATGATTCCTGAGCAGTAAGGGATTATAGAAACTGCCTGCATCTAAACAGAATTCAGGCCCCTACCATGATTCTAATCTTGTGACCTTTCATTAGTTTTGCAAAGGAAGTTTCAGCACCTGAACAAAGAAGGGATCAGTTTTAGGGAGTGGATATTACCATTCTTGCTTCAAAAGCTTAAGCTATAAGCTAAATTCCTCCCATGGTTAGCTTGGCTTATGCCCAGTAATGAGTGAAGACAGCCAACCTGTGAGGGTAGAAGCAAGATGGAGTCAGCCATGCCAGACTTCTCTCACCATAATAGCTTTTGCAAAGGTGGTTTGGTATTTTTTTTTTCATATTATAAATGTGTTCCACTTACAAACTTTTTTTTTTTAAACTATCTTTTCATTTATTCTTTCATCTCTTATTTAACATGTTTCAGAAGCTTGTTTCTTTTCGTTTCATCTTTTCTTTTTTTCTTTCTACTATTTTGGGAATAATCTTCTCTATATTTATTCTTTTCTTGGCTACTCTGACATTTTTTCTGAGAATGGCAAAAAGTAAACACTTTAAGCCAGGAGAACTGAACTGTGGGCAGGCAGTAATCAACATAACAGGTTTTCACAGAACATCAATTTTTCCAGTTATTTGTTACTGAGATCATTATTTTTATATAAAATATAAAATGAATACAGAACAAAACAATTGCAAAATTCTTTTGAGTAACAACACAGAACTTCACAGAGATTGCATCTTCCTGAGAGCAACTTCGGCTAAGTCTCAAATTCTTTCGAGTTTCACTATTGTCTGGCAATCAGATTTTTCAAATGAAAGTACTTGTGGTAGTTCAAGAATTTTTAAAAATCAGTCTGTTGAAGTGAAAGTTACACTGAAGTAACTAGCATAATTACTATTTCAGTGATACAGTACAACTAAATTTATTTCATTTTAGAAAAGAATTTGTTGAGGTCCAGGAAAGTCTTCCAGGCATGTGTTCTCAGTGTGCTCAGAGGTCCAGGTTGCTTAGCTCTGGTGTCACTTCCATCTCAATCTAGGCTTTCCTAATTGCTGCAACAGGAACAAGCAAGTCTTTAACCTGATACACGTTCCAGTCTGCAGCACACACATCGCTTCCTATCACATCCCATTGCCCTGACATATTTAGATGATCCCAAAAGGGCAAAAGAATACTACTGTCATGCAGAAGAAGAAGAGAGCTAATAGCAGATAAGCACTACAAGTTTACCAGTTTTCAAAGAAAATTGCTTGTTCCAGTAATAATGGCAAATATTACCAGTGTAAGTGTTTACTTTAAACCTGCGAAAGATGTGTAAGTAGATAGTACAGTAGTGACAAGTCTTCCTCAGTTTGATGATTATTTTTTATTAAATTACATCCTTAGTGATTATAAAGGCACTACTTTTGATGAGTAATTGGTGAGCACCTTGGATGATTATTCAACTATTTGTTGCATCATTTGACCTTTTAAAATGTCCCAAATACTAAAATCAGATGATTATAATTTTCCTTACTGCATAGAAACATTACTCATTTATTTCTCAATCATACTCTTCATCTTCACAATATTTCCTCAGTTATCACACTTTAATATTTCTATTATGAGGCACCCAGCATTAATTGCATATGTAAGTGTGAGCGTTGGACTTTTACACTGGGGAAAAAAAGTATATTTCTGTAAATCTTTCGTAGCATGCTATATTCCAGTGACATTTTGTCTGATTCACCATTTTATTTAAAAATTCCACTTATTCTTTTTTATATTACTTTTTTCAGATACTATTTCTAACATAGGGGAGTAATACATAAACATAATATTTGAAATCATCAATAATATAAAGGATATCTTCTAATGAGGATTACATGGAGATTATATTGATATTCAAAAAGACTGTCACTCATACATATTAAAAAATTTTCACTCTTCTAATATCATATGTTAAATGATATTAGAAGCCTAACCAGACTTCCTCAGAAGGGGACAAAATCACCTACATTATTATTTACTTGTATTAAAACTCATATGTCAACTTGTAAACCTGTGTCCTGTTAAAACATTTATTTATCTACAAGAGACTTAGTATGGAATTTTAAAGCCAAAGTAATTATGTTTTAATGACAATGCATTATAAGATTCACAATGTATATTTTATTTGCCAATAGTTTTGCAATATTTCAGGATAACCTATTGAATCTTAGGTTTTGACTGCTGCTTATCTACAGAATCATATCCCAGGGTAGGATGCATATAGTTTAAAATATAAGATATATATAGGCTGAAAAGCTGATTTCTTGATCCTAACTTTCTAAATTTTGAGTACTATCAAGCCATAGTATACATTGTAGAGAAATAAAATGAAGAACCATGAATCCTAATACAGGGAATTTTATAAAAGACTCTAAATATATAAAACATTGACTGAATACCATGGCTTATCCCTGTAATCTCAGAAATTTGGGAGGCCAAGGTAGGAGGATCACTTGAGGCCAGGAGTTCAAGGGCAGTCTAAGCAATACAGCAAAATCTGATCTCTAGCAAAAAAAAAAAAAAAAATACAACATTTATGCCCCAATTTTTCTTATTATGTAGAAAATAAACATAGAATAAATGAAAAGTCTACTTACAGAGTTATAGTTACATATACCAGGTTACAAGCTGGAATATTATACATAATAAAAATGTCATGTCACTAAATAATATGTATAAAGACTATATAATTGAAAAATTTCTGGCAGAACTGTTTACAATGACAATTTTATATGAATTGCAAAGCAAAATACTATGTAAAAAGTAGCATGGCATAAAATAACAAGAAATAGATATATCAAAATAGGAAAGGACTAATGATGATTTTTCACCTTTTATATTTTTTGACTAGTTGCTATTTTTAAGTCCTCTAAGGACCTACATTAACTAAATAATCAATTTTTTTTTTTTTCTTTTTGAGACAGAGTCTTGCACTCCAGGCTGGAGTGCAAGGGCGTGATCTTGTCTCACTGCAACCTTCGCCTGCTGAGTTCAAGCAATTCTCATGCCTCAACTTCCCTAGTTGCTTGGACTACAGGCATGCACCACCATGTCCGGCTAATTTTTTGTATTTTTAGTAGAGATAGAGTTTCACCATGCTGGCCAGGCTGGTCTCGAACCCCTGACCTCATGATCCACCCGACTTGGCCTTCCAAAGTGCTGAGATTACAGGCATGAGCCCCAGCGCCCAGCCAATAAGAGAAAATTTTAAATAATCTCCATTCTTTTTCTTCTTTTTTGAAATAGAGTTTTGCTCTGTCACCATGGTGGAGTGCAGTGGCGCGATCTCAGCTCACTACAACCTCCACCTCCCAGGTTGCAGTGATTCTCCTGCTTCAGCCTCCTGAGTAGCTGGTATTACAGGCTCCTGCCACTATGACTAGCTAATTATTGTATTTTTACTAGAGACAGGGTTTTATCATGTGGGTCAGGCTGGTCCTGAACTCCTGACCTCCAGTGATCCACACATTTCAGCCTCCCAACATAATATTCTTGAATTTTATAGGCTATTTTTATTTGTAGTTTTGCCCTGTCAATCAATCAATTAGCTCCAATACAATATTTTCATTCAAGTACATGAAAATATAAGTTCACTTTGATTATTACTTTTGATTGAATCTACTCTTATTAATGGAAGAAAGTGGTACATTTTGTCAGTTAAAAGTCATGTGACTACTAAACACATCAATCAATCAAAAGGAAGACTGTCAGGCAGTAGTCACAAACAAAATGAACTTTAAAACAGAAAAGTTACCAGAAACAAAGAGGTATATTTAGAAGGAAAGCATCAATTTATTAGGAAGCTATAACTATAAACAGAAATGTACCAGAGTCCTTAAAAATATACAAAGCACAAACTGACAGTATTAAGGGAAGAAATAATTTCCACAATAATACTTGAAGATAATACCTCACTTTCAATAATAGCTTCACAATTAAAAAATATGTAGTGGACTCAATACTATCAACTATGTTGATCTAATGACATTTATAGAATATTCCACCCAACAATAAGAGAATATACATTTCTTAAGAACACATGAGATAGTCTCCAGGACAAACAATAGGCTACAACACAAAACAAGTTTCAAGAAAAAAAAGGATTGAAATAACAAAAATTAAGTTTTTCTGACCACAACTAAAGTAAACTAGAAATTAATGGCAGAAAGAAAATTAGGACATTGGTGAATAGTAATTAAACAACACATTTCTAAATGACCTACAATTAAAAAAATTACAAAGGAAAATTAGAAATATCTTTAACTGACTAAAGACAGAAACACATACCAAAACTTTTGCAACTTTATGCTAAAACAGATTAATTTTTTTAAAAAATATGTACCTTTAAATGCCTATATTAGAAAAGAAACTCTCTAAGCAATAACATGGTTTTTTTTTAATCTTAAAACATTAGATAAACAAGCACAAAAGAAAGGCAAAGCAAGCCAAAAGTAATAAATTAGACTCATCAAAATTAAAAACTACTTTGTTTTAAAGGCATCATTAAGTAGGTGAAAAGCCAAAGACTGAGAAAAAAGGTTTGCAAATCAGGCTAACAAAATGTTTGCAAATTATGTGACTGATAAAGCACTTGCATCCAGAATGCATCAAGAATACTTATTTTAGTAAAGAAAATATATGAATGCCATAAGCAAATGAAAAGATGCTCAACATAATTAGTTATTAGGTAAATGCAAGTACAACCACATTGAGACATCACTTTACACCCATTAGAATGGCTAAAATTTAAAAGATAGACAATAACAAATACTGGTAAGAATGTGAACAAATTGGAACATTCATAGATTGTTGGTAGAGATGTAAGATGATGTAGGCACTTTGGAACAGTTTGTAGTTCTTAATATACTAAACACAAATTTACCACATAACCCCACAATTCAACTCTTAAGTTTCTGCACAAGACTGATAAAGATACATGTCCACACAAAAACATGTATTTGAATGTTCAGAGCAGTATTATTCAAAATAGGCAAAAAAGTAGAAATAAATCCGAATGGTCTTCAACTGATGAATAAACAAACACAATGTGGTATATCCATATAATAAAATATCACACAAAAATATTTTTTAAATGCATGCTACAATATGGATGAATCCCCAAAATAGCATGTTAAATAAATGAAGCCAGATACCAAAGGCCATATATTTAATAATTCCATTTATATTAAAAGCCTATAAAAAGCAAATAAATAGAGACAGAAACTGGATTAGCAATTGTGTATGGTTAGTGGTAGAATGAATGTAAATTTGTGCAAGAGTTTTCTTTTTTGTAATAAAATGTTCAAAACTAGACAGTGTTTATAGTTACATAAACTAGTACATTTATCAAATCTTTATGAATTTTACATTAAAAATAAGATATTTTATGGTATAAAGTTTTGGGGTTCTGTTTTTGTTTTTGTTTTTTGTAGTTCTCGGTGCCTGGCATGGTGGCTCATGACTGTAATCCCAGCATTTTGGGAGGCTGAGGCAAGCGGGTCATGACACAAGGTCAGGAGTTTCAGACCAGCTTGATCAACATGCTGAAACCCTGTCTCTACTAAGAAAAACAAACAAACAAAAAACATTAGCCAGTCATGGTAGTACACGCCTGTAATCCCAGCTATGGGGGGATGCTGAGGCACAAGAATTGCTTGAACCTGGGAAGCAGAAGCTGCAGTGAGCCAAGATTGCACTCCAGCCTGGGTGACAGAGTGAAGCTTTGTCTCAAAAACAAACAAACAAACAACAACAACAACAACAAAAGAGGTTCTCAGACCATTATAGCTTCTCTCACTAGTATAGCTTCTCTCTGGCATGACTTTTCATTTAGCATAATTATAGTAAAGCCAGGCTGCAGTGTTAAAGACACCTTCTGATGTGGGAACTGTTTCAGGCTAGTGATTAGCTTTGCTCCACAGTGATATTCCAAGGTTCAGTTTCGTTTTAAGTTCTTTGTCTGTGTCTCCCATAGCCTATGTTTCAATCGATAAAAGCAAACATGACAAAGAACATTGCAAACCGACATCAGGTACCCCTTGATATGATACACTAAGAAGGACATAACATCATTTATGGAGCATTCTTGCTCAAAAATAGATAACTTGAATTCCTCATGAAGAAAAATTAAAATTGAGGGACGTTGAAAACAATTGCCTGTGCTTTTCAAAAATATTGATGTTACAAACTGTTCCAGATGGAGAGAAGAATAAACAGACACAAAAAGTAACTGCAAAGTATGGTTTTATATTAGATCCCAGCTGAGTGCAAAATGTAAGTTATGATACACAGGATTGAGAAAATTAATAAAACTTTAATATGTATATCATATTAAATAGTAGTATTTTATAAATGTAAAATATCCTCAATTTCATATATTTACAAATAAAAATTATTTTCATAGTTGACATCATAGTATGCTGAGATAATAATCAAATTGAATCTAAAGCTATTTAGATTAAAGCAAACATTGTCCTGCTTAAAAAGTGGAGAAATAACTTGTATGGACTATCAACAACTATCCTTAAATAATTACAGGCAAATTATTTGCAGATCAGAGTTTTCTGAAGAATCCTTTATTTTGTATCATATTAAATAGATTTTTAATGCATTCAGTTAAATAGAATTATAATAAATGTTATTTATAATGTAGAAAAAATTATCCATGTCAGTATATAAGTATTTACATGTTGTGATAGTGCCAGATAATTTTTGTTTTTTCTTTTTTTGAGACGGAGTCTTGTACTGTGGCCTAGGCTGGAGTGCAGTAGTGTGATCTTGGCTCACTGCAACTCCGCTTCCCAGGTTCAAGTGATTCTCCTGCCTCAGCCTCCCAAGTAGCTGGGATTAAAGGCACCCACCACCATGCCTGGCTTATTATTATCTTTTTTTCTAGAAATGGGATTTCACTATATTGGCCAGGCTGGTCTTGAACTCCTGACCTCCTGATCAGTCCACATCAGCCTCCCAAAATGCTGAGATTACAGGCATGAACCATTGCCCTGGCTGATAATGGAAGATAATTTAAAGTGGATTTTAAAATGACTAGAAATTATTACTTCATTAGAGAAATAACTTCATCACAAATTTCAGATAATTTTAATTATTGCTATGATTTTAAAGAAATACAGTTGTTGATTTAATTTTTAGTTTTCCCTTCGGTCTTTTTTCTTTTGGGCATGTACCTTAGTGAATGATTATGTGTGTACAAATCCTTTTACACTGTTGATGTCTTTGGTGGCCTTTTTCTGATTACAGCTTCAGTACAATGAAGATGCAAATGAAATAGAACTTCATTAAGCTTCTAAAACTCATAATTCATTATGGAAGGGTACATTGTGATCATCTAATTTGGTACTTTTATTTTGAATAAAATCTAGCATAGTCATCTGATTATAAGTCAGAGTATCCTAGCGGTAAATAGTATGGGTTTTTCTAAACTCTTAGCCTACAAACTATTCTCCAAATGACCATGATCATTGATGACAAATGATCGTTTATTTGATCCTATTTACTCTTCTCTTTAATTTTATAATTGAAGACAATCACAGCAATTAATTCACATATTACTGTAAGACTTTAATGAGATAAAACATCTTAAACAGTTATGACAATTTCTGAATGATAGTAAATACTGAGTAAGCATTAGTAAAACTATTGAGGTTGACTATCAAAATAATTATATTATTCCAAGGCTTTAAAACTAGTTGTCTGCCAATTATAGTGGGATGATTCTACTTACCCTGCAGAGGGCATTCTACTAAAGCAACTTTGCTATAAAAGGAGAAAATTGTTATTATAATTGGTGGTGTGTATATATTAAGGATTTAACTCAGAAAACGGTGGTGTGGGTCAAAATTATATAATTTGTTAATGAGCTGGCACTAAAGAAACAAAAGGTGGTGTTAAATTAAAATGCTAAAATTTGTTCAAAGTATGGCATTACTCACTATAAAAAATATGAGAAGAGTTTAGGGAATAGCAGACTATAGAAGTTATTCATTATGCATTCCATTACCATGTCTATATAAAACATCCAACTGGAAATGCAGTCTAAGAAAAGCTTTCTGTTTTAAGAAAAGAAACAATGTGTTCCATTGGAATAAGTTATCAGACATCAATCTGGAATTTAAGTATTGGTCATTCTTCATAATAAATAAATGAATAAATATCTGTGTGTAAGTGTGTGTGTATACTAACATTAACATTTTATGCATATTTAAAAATTATCATTGATAGTTATTAATGGAAGTTAGAGGTGATATTTATCTCTGTCCTAACATTTAGTCTTATGTATAAAGCATAATTCTACTAGATAGTTCCATTTATCATTTATCCTGTGGCTAAAAATATGAATGATTTTATTTACTTCATTCACTTGTAGTTTTAATTTTTAAGAAAAAGAAGCTGAATTTTGCTGTTCAGCATTTAATACAATCATATTTTTCTAAATTGTTTTTCTTATATGATGAACAATAATTTTTTTAAATGTCATTTTTTGTTTTTATTAAAATGAGTTCCAGGATTACATTAATCTTACATTGTGGTAAATAAGTAGAATTTTGAAAATGGAATTAAGATGCTCTGACATGAAATTATTTATGGCTTATATCAAAACATCAAACATTGCCAGTACTAAAATCAATTTATTTTAAAGTCTATGTACATAAACTGAGTAATCAGAAATACAAAAGAAAAAGTCTTTGCAGGACTAAATGGATAGTTTCTATAATAACACATCAAAGAAGCTCATGAGCATGTAATTTCAGGTGGCCTTGAGAGAGACATTATGGCAAGAGAACACCGGAAGTTTCCTAAAATAATCTGATCTTTGCATTTAAAAAATTGATCAAGTGCCTTTATGCTATTAGTTGTTAATTAAATGAAACCAAAGTAGGTGAGTCCTAGATCATGATATTAAAATACTGAAAATCTGGAGAAATCTACAAAAGGTATAAACAACAGCTTCAGGATACTTGGAGCTAAGACTGTTAAATCTATTAATAAACAGTTTAAATATGAGAATAAAATCTATTTTGTATCCTCCATAGCGTCTATTATTTAAAAAATCAAAATTATAAGTTGTCCCTTTGAAATAATATGTTTAAAAAGAAAATAAATCATCTATTACCTTTATTTTTACTAAAACTAGTTGTGTTTTTTGAAAAGTTAATACACCCCTGCAGATTTATTATTTGATATAGTGAGGATTGCAATGAAAGCTCAATGTGAGTATTTAACTGCAGTATTTCAAAATGATTACTGCATGCACAGTAGCAGTTGTAATATTTCTTTTTTTTTGTTT
The DNA here is from genome assembly GCF_009761245.1 of Sapajus apella. NCBI lineage: Eukaryota > Metazoa > Chordata > Mammalia > Primates > Cebidae > Sapajus > Sapajus apella. The sequence goes on from NW_022436964.1 coordinate 11,461,952, forward strand.
TTTTTTTTGTTTTGTTTTGTTTTTTTTGAGACGGAGTTTCGCTCTTGTTACCCAGGCTGGAGTACAGTGGCACGATCTCGGCTCACCGCAATCTCCACCTCCCGGGTTCAGGCAATTCTCCTGCCTCAGCCTCCTGAGTAGCTGGGATTACAGGCACGAGCCACCATGCCCAGCTAATTTTTTTTTTGTAGTTTTAGTAGAGACGGGGTTTCACCATGTTGACCAGGATGGTCTCGATCTGTTGACCTCGTGATCCACCCGCCTCGGCCTCCCAAAGTGCTGGGATTACAGGCTTGAGCCACCGAGCCCGGCCCCAGTTGTAATATTTCTATTTCCTATGCCATTATTCTACGAACAGTAAAGTTCCTGCTGACATTCTTTAAGAGATGTGGACAAACTGGAGAAATGAATGATCAAGATGCCTTTTGCTAAAAACAAGATGAACATCCCTCACTCTATAGTAAATGTGCAGCACAGTTTGTATTTCTTGATAAATAAAGGATCATAAAATACAGAGAATTTTTGATTTCCAGACCCAAATTCTTAATTTGCCTATAGATAACGTATTCTCCACATTTAAATACAGTGCCTTTATACCAATCATGAACAATATCTCACCTTTGAAAGATAAATCAAATTGTATAAAATAAAATAGGTTAGGTAGGCATTCTCTGTATTAACAGAAAACTAACTTAAACTTTAAGTTTGTGTTTGATTCAGAGCACTGAGAAATTTTAAATATCTTACTTTTATTTTTAATCTTCATAGCTTGCAATATTAAGAAAGAATGCTTTGATATATTTCGGCCATAAACTCTCTTTTTTTTTTTTTTGAGACGGAGTTTCACTCATGTTACCCAGGCTGGAGTGCAATGGCGCGATCTCGGCTCACCGCAACCTCCGCCTCCTGGGTTCAGGCAATTCTCCTGCCTCAGCCTCCTGAGTAGCTGGGATTACAAGCATGCACCACCATGCCCAGCTAATTTTTTGTATTTTTAGTAGAGACGGGGTTTCACCATGTTGACCAGGATGGTCTCGATCTCTTGACCTCGTGATCCACCTGCCTCGGCCTCCCAAAGTGCTGGGATTACAGGCTTGAGCCACCGCGCCTGGCCATAAACTCTTTAATTTCAGAAATAATCATTCATTTTAAGTAGCAGGCATGGAAACACGCTATATACTTAGGGAAAAAAATGAGGTCCATGATTTGGAGGAAATTTCAAATTTTTGATGGTATTTCAAAAGGACAGTGTAACAAGTCTAAGCTGTTATCAGTTTTTATACTTTTTATGAAATTATAAAGTTATTGTTCCCAGCAAGTGAATTCAGAACACAAAAAGTATGTGTCTTCATGTTGTTGCATGCCATCAAATGGTCTTACACAAAGGACTCAGTACGTCCATAGTTCCATTCTATCCTTTGAATCTGGTTTAAAAATAACCATGAGAGAGGGTTTCTATGACTAGCTTCCTTCACTAACCTAATGCATGATCCGTGTTGACTTCCTTTTTTTTTCTTTATTTATGTCTACATTGATTAATTATAAAATTTTACCCATTAAAATAATAGGTAAAGTAATAAAGTAACATAGCCTTTGAAAATTTCAGATAAATATAAAAATAAATAAAAGATGCTCAGTAATTATTAACAAATACCTGGAGGTAACCAGTTTTTTAAAACCTTGGTGAATCTCCCTTTATGTTTTTTTTACATAGTGTTACAAAATCAGGACTATACTGTATGTACAATTTTGTATCCCATTTATTGATATCTTTATTTTCACTCAATGTTGTAGAAATGCTTTGAAAATATTTCCATGGTTGCAATGCTATTTTTCCGTTGTTGTAATGCCATTTATTTTTATATTATTTCTAATGTATTTTGCAATTGTAGGCAACAATTCGGTTTATCTGCTTTAGTCATAAATCTCTTAATATTTGCTTAAAGAATATTATTACACATGAAATTAGTCAATTGAAGAAAATAAAGTTTTATCAACAAATGAAGCTTATTTCAAAATAGACATAGTATGTTAAACAAGACATCCTAATGGGGCTTCTCATGCCTCACACTTTATCAATATGTTTGTTAATTGTTTTCTGAAACAGCTTTATTTTTTATTAATCTTTTCCTGGTAATGACATGCCTAAAGCAAATTTTTGTATTCACACTAAACATTATTTTAAGCATAAGAATATAAGGGATTTAGATAATGCATTTTCACACCAACTGGGGTTTGTGACATCTAGGCTAAAATGACAAGGTCTCTGAAATTTGGTTGCTTCTTAAATAGGTATCAATTAGTACTATCTTTTGAGGGGCATCTTGAGATCCCATGTGGCCCAGGAGATTTTCATCAGTGAATTTTCAATTTGGAGGAATCAAAATGAGGTTTTGACCATATATCAGACCTCCTCGGGGCTTATTATTGCTTCTCCACCCAAGGTGGAGAAGCAATATGTATGCAGTATTTCCCAAATTAGCAAGGTCTGTGAATCTAATTAGCATGCTGTTTACTTCCTCAATGCCATTATTAATCAGACTGTTTAAAAGAATTGGACCTACCACTAGCTCTTGTAGTGGTCCTCTAGATACCTCCTCCCTTCTAGAATAATTGCCATTTATTATGAGCCCTTTTATCTGATACTTCAACCAATTTTTAGTCTAGTAAAAGTGTTCATAACCAAGCTAATTTAAACTAATTCTTTGAGTAAAATTTTATAAGATATGCTATCCTTTTGCTTTGCTGAAATCAAGATATACTACATCTATTGCTGCTTTCATCTGTTAATCTCATAACTTGATCCACAAGGAAAAAAAAAAGCAATTAAATTTGCCTGGCATGATTTTCTCTTTGTAAAACCCTACTGCTTGCTTTTCATAATTCATTTATCCTCTAGATGTCTTCCAATATTTATCTTAGGATTTGTCTTCTTATTTTACTAAGAGTTGAGATGACTCGTGCTCTCCTTTTAAGAAAACAGAGCCTTGTTTGCTTATAGCTTTTCTCTTTTATAGTCTCAAGTTACCTGTGAAAATAAACAAAGCTGCATTTGTCACGGGGAAGCAACCTCACTGAATAGATTATGTCCCCCTATTCTGTCTTAAAATTGTGGCACAAAATCAATATATATGTTTTTATTCCTTAACATTCTAAATTGTACGGTAGAAAAGAAAAATGCGGGATTTCTAAAACAACCCTGTCCTCCATGTGTTTAACAAGATCTTTATTAGATGCTAATTGCTTCAGCTTCAAATTCCTACCTTGCCTTTTTTTTTTCTCTTTTTCTTTTTTTTTTTTTTTGTTGTTGTTGTTAAAGATGATTTTAGAAAGCAGGTCAATATCCTAGCCATTTCAAAGTCTTTGTAGATTTCATTATCTTCTCATTAATTAGTATATACATAATCCTTATTTATTGCTTTGAAAACCCCTTTGGATATTATTAACATTTTCTTTATATATATATATATATATATTTTTTTTTTTTCCTGAGGTTTCCTTTTTACTAAAAGTCCTATCTCATTATTTGTATTTTTATAACTTGAATTTCATTGATCTTTCCTACGGCTGCTATAATTTTCCTTCATTTCTACTTCATCCCTGAAATAACACTATTTATGTTCATCACTGATACATGTCATTTACAGCATTCAGAAATATTAGGTCTCTTCTTCATCCATTAATTTTTATTTTTCCCTTAACAATAATGGACACATTCCAAGCCTCTAAAAATTTTTAAAGTAAATCAAATACAACCCCCCTTTACACATAACCCATTCCTAGACAGGCTATGTCAAAACTGGGTGATTTTTAAATCCAAGAGGTGGGAAAGATGGGAAAACATGAAGAGTTAAGAAAGTATTGCAAAATTCCTGGCAGGAATGAGTATAGGCTGTCTTGTAAAGAAGAACTGAAATAGAGAGGAGAGTCATTGTGAAAGGTATATAAAAGCCCTTGGCAACTGAGAACATTCAGAAGTTAGGTTTTCTCCTTTCCGTCATTTTCTTTCTACCCTGGTGAACTAAATATGTACTTTTCAAAATTATTGTACATTATTTACCTGTAGATTTTATTAAAATTGGATTCTGATTCATTAGGTCAGGACTGAGACCTGAGTTTCTGTATGACTAAAAAGCCCCTGAGTGACGCCAGTGCTGATGGGATAAATGACTCAGTGTCTGTCTGGAATCTCTGAAGAAGGGCATCCTATTTTTGCACTCATCCAAGGAAAAGCTCTTTCTAAACCATTGACAATAAAAACATAACTTTTTTTGTGTTTCATTCCTAAAAAGTCTAAAATAATAACTCACATGGATATGTGATAATATTTTAAAGTACTAACAAGTGATATATTTGCATGCAAAGTACAACAGTTTTACCAGAAAGAATCCTTTAATTTTAGAAACTTCTGACTCTAACCCAGAATTTTAAAAATTTTTCAAGGAGGCTGTCACCTGAATGCAGTGTCCACCATGTTGGAGGTTCAATTATGTAAGTTCCATGAAGAAATTTAGACTTCACATGAAATAATGATAGATGCCTTGTTGGGGTTGTGATGTTGGATGTGAGAAGAGGAGGATTTTGGTGCAGGGAATGGTCGAGGACCACTTTTTTTCCCCTTGGAATAGATGAATTTTTAGCATATAAATATTCATATGAAGTGTGTATTAATACATATTCTAATTATACTTTTTGTATCAATTTTATTGAAGTGTAATTTTATACAATAAACTGCATTATCATAAACAGTATCGGTTCAATTCTAACCTCACAAATTGAGCAGGGAAGTGATTCCTCCTCATCTGTTTTCGAAGATATTTTGCATAGTATTTTTTTTCTCCTTTAAATAAAAAAAATTCACCAGCTCTAGAATTCTCTTTAATTAAGGAAATTTTTAACTATAAATCAAATACATTTAATAGCTACAGAGCAATTCAGGTTATCTATTTCTTCCAAAATTTTGCAGTTTGTTTCTTTGAAGGAATTTCCTTTGCTCTAAATTATCAGATTTGCAGATATAAAATTGTCTATGTTATTCTCTTATTAACATTTTAATGTTTGCAGTAGGAGTAGTTATTAACCTTTTTTCTTTCTTAATATTTATAAATTGTATTCTCTTTCTTTTCTTGGTTTGTTTAGCAAAATTTTATTCATTCCAAACACATCTTTTTAAAAAAACATTTTTTGGCTTTGTGAATTTTCTCTATTATTTGACTGTGAATCATTTTTTTACTGATATTTTTCTAATCTGAACATTTTTTCTTCTACTTACAGTGGTTTGCTATTTTTTCTTAGCTTTATGACATCAAATCTCAGGTCATTTATTTATCATTTTTCTTCTGTTCTAATGTAAGTATTTAGAGTTACCCACAGCTTTCTAAGTACAGTTTTAGCTGCATCTCGCAAATTTTGTTTTGTTTTATAGTCTTATTATTCCACTGAAAATACTGTCTAATTTTATCATGATTTCCTCTTGTCCTATCTAGAATGGTGTTAAAATAATTTCTAAGCATTTGGGGGTTCTTTGATGGGTTATGGTATCAGTTTTAACTTAGTTGGTTGTCATTAGAAAAATACTCTGTATAATTTCAATTCTTTTAAACTTACTTAAATTTGATCAATGAGACAGGCATTTGTCAATTTTGATTAATGTTTTTCAAAATAGAAAGTTTTAACATTATTTTCCTTATTGCTATGGCTCAGCACATACCATGTGCAATTAAAAAATATGTGTATGTATATACTCGTGAGTATTTTTTCAGTTACCTAATTTTTTTTACCAATTTTTATGACCCTTAAAAATGTTTGTGGGACATTTTTCAAGGCTTGTCCAACCCACAGCCCACAGGCCACACGTGGCCCAACATGAATTTATAACTTTGAATGTGGCCCAACACATTCATAAACTCTCCTAAAACATTATGAGATTCTTTTGTAATTCTTCTTACTATTTTTTAACTCATCCACTATTGTTAGTGTTAGTGTATTACATGTGGCCTGAGACAATTCTTTCTCCAATGTGGCCCAGGAAGCCAAAAGACTGGACGCTCTTGAATTAGTAGGATTATTTGTAGGATTTTTATTTGTTGGATTTTTTTGTCAATGTTTTATTCTTGCTTGTCTTTTATTTTTTTAACTATATTTGTGTTTTCCCATGTAACTTTATTTGTAGGTGACTGAATTTATCAAATTAATTCTATGTACATTTTGTATCATAGTTAGAAAGACTTTCTCAAAACTGCAGGTATAAATTATTTCATCCATAGTTTTTCCAGTACTTGTATATATTTTTTATTTTTTTATTTTTAAAATTTGGGCCAAAGTAAGATGTCCAACTAGATAGAGCTAGGGGAAACATCTGCACCGAGGGACTAGGACACCAGAAGATTGGCACACTCCAAGCAGATCTCCAGAAGAAAGGCCTTGTGAATAGACAGAAGGAAGACATAGACACTAGGCTGAAGGGAAGGAAGCTGGAACCATGCACAGAGCTACTGCACACTGGTACTTATTCTTGGTCCCCAGTCACTCCCTAGGAAGGAGTGAATTGAGCAGGTGAGGAGCAACTCACTCTCGTCACGGACCTCTAGAATCCTGGTAGCAAGAGACCCCATGAGCTCCATGGACGTTGTAGCTGAAAGGGAAATCTGCTTGGAGAAGTCATAGGGGCAGGACTCTGCCTGTGCAGAGTCTAGAGCGTTTGGTGCAGGAACATCTACAGAAAACTATGGCCAGGGATGCCCCTTTTTCAAGGCTCACCTTGCTCCCCTACCAGACTCTAGCCTTAAGGGAACTGTTGGACCTGAACAGAGCAGGGCAATCTTGCTCATGAGATGGGACCAGTCCAACCTGAGCACCTTTCTGTCTGCTGGCCTTTCCCAGGCCCCAGCCTGGCTGTCACTGCCTGAAGTGAAGCCCTGGATGCCCAACCATGGTGCCTCCTGGGGCCTACATCATAGTTCTTGTCTGGCAGACCACGCTTGACAATAGGAACTCCAGCAGAGTGACCACCAATGACACACACCAGCACACCTGCACTCTCCTCACAATGTGGCCTCCTCTGTGCCTCTGCATTGAAAGCCTTGGGCAGAGCAATCAGGTAAGAGAAAGAAATTAAAAGATTCCAAATAGTAAGAGAGGAAGGCAAATTATTTCTGTTTGCAGGCAGTATAATTATATACTAGAAAACCCTGTAGTATCTGCCCAAAGCTTCTTGATCTGATACACAACTTCAACAATTCTGATTGATTTTTGCTACAATACTACAAAAATCAGAAGTATTCCAGCATCCAAAATGACAGCCAAACCAAGAATAAAATCCCATTTACAATAACCACAAAAGGAATAAAATACATAGCAATATAGCCTACAGGAGAGGGAAAAGATCTCTGGAAGGAAAACTATGAAACACTGATCAAATAAATTAGAGATGACACAAACAAATGGAAAAACATTCCATGCTCATCAATAGGAAGAATCAAGGTTGTGAAAATTGATGGCCTGCCCAAAGCAATTTATAGATTCAATGCTATTTCTATCAAACTACAAATGAACATTCTTCACAGAATTAGAAAAAAAAAATCTATTTAAAATCGATAAGGAATAAAAAAAGAACTCAAATAGCCAAAACAATTTTAAGCAAAGAATAAGCTAGAAGCATCACATTACCTGATTTTAGACTATACTGTAGGGCCACAGTCACCAAAACAGCAAGGCATTGTACAAAGGCAGACAGCTAAACCAATGGAACAGAATAGGGAACCCAGAAATAATGCCACACACCTACAGCCATTTAATCTTTGATCAAGTCAACAAAAACAAGCAATAGGAAAAGCATTCCCTATTCAATAAGTTGTGCTAGAATAACTGGCTAGCCATATGCAGAAGATTGAAACTGGACCCCTTTCTTTCACAACATACAAAAATCAACTCAAGGTGGATTAAAGATATAAATATAAAACCTAAAACTATAAAACCCTAGAAGATTACCTAGGAAATACCATTCTGGATATAGGACCAGGCAAAGAGTTCATGACAAAGTGGCCAAAAGCAATTGCAACAAAACCAAAAATTGGCAAGTAGGACCTAACTAAATGAAAGACCTTCTGCATAGAAAAAGAAACTATCAATAAACTGTCAATCTACAGAATGAGAGAAAATATTTACAAATTATGCATCTGATGGTCTAATATCCAGAATTTATAAGAAACCTAAATAAATTTATAAATAAAAATTATACCATCCCAACAAAAATTGAGCAAATAATCAGGAACAGACACTTCTCAAAAGAAGACAAACACATGGCCAACAACCATATAAAAAATGCTCAATATTACAAATCATCAGAGAAATGCAAATCAAAACCATAATGTGATACTATGTCACACCAGTCAGACTGGCTATTATTAAAAAGTCAAAAAACAATGGATGCTACTGTGGTTTTGGAGAAAAGGGAATGCTTATAAACTGTTGGTGGGAGTATAAATTAGTTCAACCACTGTGGAAAGCAGTTTAACAATTTCTGAAATAATTTAAAACAGAATTATCATTTGACCCAGGAATCCCAAAGGAATATAAATTACTCTACCATAAAAACATGTCAATGTCTGTGTTCATTGTGGCAATATTCACAATAGCAAATATATGGAATCAACCTAAATGCCTGCCAACCAGAGACTGGATAAAGACAATATGGTACATATACACCATGGAATATTATGCAGCCATAAAAAGAATGAGATCACATCACTTGCATCACGTGTATGAAGCTAGAGGCTATTATCCTCTGCAAACTATGCAGGAACAGAAAATCAAATACTGTATGTTCTCACTTACATGTGGGAATTAAATATCAACTACATATGAACACAAAGAAGAGAGTAACAAATACCAGGGCCTATTTGAGGATGGAGGATAGAAGGAGGATGGGGATCAAAAAACTACATATAAGGTACTTTGTTGTATTACCTGGCTGATAAAATAATCTGTATATGAAATCACCCTGACACACAATTTACCTATGTAATAAATGTGCACATGTACCTGAACTTAAAGTTAAAAATAAATAAATAAAACTTAGATATTAATTTGGAGTTTATTTTAATGTAACCTATGGATTGACATCTGTATTTCTCCAAGCAGTTTTTGTTATTCAAATGCTATATATTATTTAAATCATTTTTTTCTATAATGGTTTTACTTGTGGCTCATATCATATAGCAAATATTTTCATGTGCTCAAATCTATTTTAAACTACTATCCTGTTTTGCTGATTAGTATATATGTTTACGCACCAGTGTGACACTATTTTAACTGAAGAGGGCTACTGCTATATTTAAACATCTAGAAGAACTAGTCCCACTTCATAAGTATTTTTTTCCTCTTGAGGGTTGTTATACTAACTCTGAAATGTTTATTTTTCTGTATCAACTTAATAGTAAGTCATCTATCTCATCACTCTGAAAAATGATTATGATATTTCTTGAGCTTACATAAAATTTATAAATTAACTTAGAATAAAACAAAAACTTAATGAGTGAAGCAGCCTATCTAATAGCAAGGCTCTTTCCATTTATTCAAAAATATGCCAACAACAGAATTTGCATATACTGGTAAATTAATTTTATCTTTTTTCAATACTATTAAAAATCAGATTTTTTTCTACCATTGTGTTTTCTAATGGTTCTTTTGAATATAAGGGATATTTAAATTTTACTTTGTGCTAACAGCACTTAAATGAATTATAATTTACATACCAAAAAGTTGCACCAAAAAAGTGTTCACCTTTGTAAATTTTGGAAAATGTATAGTCCTGTGTAATCTCCCAAAACAAGATAAAAGACTGTTACATGCCAAGGAGAGACTTCCTTCTTGCCACTTTGACTTTCTACAGTTTATTTTGATAAGTGTTAAATTTTAATGAAATCCAATTTATTTATTTTTTTTTCTTTTACAAACAGTTCTGTGTGTTTGTTACCTAAGAAAATGTTACCTACACAGGGTTTTCCTATGAACGTGGAAGATGAAGTTTTTCTCCCATCTTTCCTTCTATATACCATAAGGATTTAATTTATTTCACATTTTCTCTTAACAATGTGAATTATATCAATTTATTTTCCAAGATTAAACTGAGATGATCACAATCATTCAAGCTATGTTCTTTTATATATTGCTGGATTTATTTTTTTTAAGCTTATAATTTGTGAACTTTGCATCTACCTTCATCAGTGACATTGGACTCACATTTTCTTCAATCTTTTTCATGTCGTATTATGTGTGTTATAGTTGCATCATAACACAATTCAAGAAGCATTTACTCTCTAAGAGTTACTTTAGTTCTTTCCTTAGTCATTTGATGGATTATTTAAATCATCTGAGAATAAAATTTTGTACATGAGATTTTTTAATGGAGATTAAAATTTTTAACAGAAAAAAGGCTATTAAGATTTTTTATTACATTTTGTTCAGTCTAAGAAAGTTGTGTGTTTCAGGAAATTTATGCATTTACTCTAATTCATTAAATTTTTGGCAAAATTTTGTTTATTATGTTGACTTATTTTTCTCTTAAGATATGCATGAACTGTAAAGGTGTTTTTTTTTCACTTCTGCTATTCTCAAATTCCACTTTCATGTTTGTTTAGTCTTGGTAGATGCTTATCAATTTTATTAATTTTTTTTCAGAAAAGCAAAAGTTTATTGTTTACTTTTTCTATCATTAGCTTTTTATTTCATTGATTTCTAGTAAACTTTTATTAATTTTTCTTTTATAATTTTTAGCTTTAAGTTGCTCTTCTGATGTGAAAGCTTAGTTTATTGATTTTAAATGTGTTCTCTTTTGCGATATATGTATCTAGAGCGTGCACTTCTCTCAGTACTATTTTAGATGCATCTAACGTAAATTTGCATGTTGTATTTTTATTAATGTTTGGTTCTAAGTACTTTTTGTATTCATTGTAGATTTTTCTTTTATCCTTGGTTGACGAAGAACTATACTGTTTAATTTCCAAATATAGGCATACCTCTGAAATATTGTGAGATTTGTTCCAGACCACTGCAGTAGAGTAAATAAATATCATGATAAGGTGAGTCACACAATGTTTTTTTTTTTGTTTCCTAGTGAATATAAGAGTTATATTTACATTTTACTGTAGTCTGTTAAGTATGAAATTGCATTATGTCTACAAAAACAATTCATATACCTTAGTTTAAACAATATTGTTAAAAAATCTTAAGAATCATCTGAGCCTTCAGCAAGTTGTAATCTTTGTGCTGGGGGAGGGTCCTGCTTTGATATCTATGGCTACTGACTTATCAGCGTGGTAATTGCTAAAAGTTGGAGTGGCTGTGGCAATTTCTTAAAATAAGACATCAAAGAAGTTGGTTGCATTGATTGACATTTTCTTTCACAAAATATACTTCTGTAGCATGTAATGCTGTTTGATAGTGTTTTATTCACCCACCATAGAATTTCCTTGAAATTAGGCTCACTTTACACAAATCTCTACCGCCTTATCAACTAAATTTATGTGATTTTTTTTCTGAGATGGAGTCTTATTCTGGAGTTCAGTGGCACAATCCTGGCCCACTGCAACCTTTGCCTATGAGTTCAAGCAATTCTTATGCCTCAGCCTCCTAAGTAATTGAGACTACAGGCACACACCACCATGCCTGGCTAATTTTTTTGGAATTTTTAGTAAAGATGGCGTTTCACCATATTGGCCAGGCTGGTCTCAAACTCTGAACTTCAGGTAATCACTCACCTTGGCCTCCCAAAGTGCTGGGATTACAGGCATAAGCCACTGTGTCCATCTAGCTAATTTATGTAATATTCTAAGTCCTTTGTTGTTATTTTAACAATGTTTATAGCATCTTCACCAGGAGTAGATTCCATTTCAAGAATAAAACCATTTTTTTTGGCTCATTAATAAAAACCACCTCCTCAACTACTTAAGTTTTATCAAAATATTGGAACAATTCAATAACATCTTTTTGTTTTTTTCTTCTTTTTTTTTTACATAATTGCTATCAATAACATCTTTAGGGTCATTTCTAGTTATCTTGTTGTTTCCACTGTACCTGCAATTGCTGTCTCCACTGAAGTCTTGAACCCCTAAAATCATCCATGAAGGTTGAAATCAATTTCTTCCAAACTCCTATTAATGTTGGTATTTGGACTGCTCATAAATCATAAATGTTCTTAATGGCATATAGAATGCTGAATACTTTCCAGAAGGTTTTAAATTTCCTTTTCCCATATCCAGCAGAGGAATTACTATCTATGACAGCTATAGCCTTATGACAAGTATTTCTTAAGTAATGACACATAACAGTCAAAATTACTTGGTCCATGAGCTGCGGAATACATGCTTGTTAGAAGGCATTAAAAAAACATTAATCTCCTTGCACATCTCCATCAGAGCTACTGGGTGACCAGGTGCATTGTCTATGAGCAGTACTCTTTTGAAAGGAACTTTTTTTTTCTGAATGGTAGGTCTCAACAGTAGGCTTAAAATATTCAGTAAACAATGCTGTAAAATATTACATCATCTAGGCTTCATTGTTCCATTTACAGAGCATAAACAGGGTAGATTTTGCATAATTCTTAAGGACTCCGACTTTTGGAATGGAAAATGAGCACTAGTTTCCACTTAAAGTCACCATCTGCATTAGTACCTAGGAAAAGTCAACCAATCCCTTGAAGCTTTGAAGTCAGCCATTGACTTTTCCTCTTTAGCTGTGGAAGTCCCAGATAGCATCTTCTTCCAAAGTAAGGCTGTTTTGTTTACAACTAAATTCTACTGTTTAGTACAGCTAGCTTCATCAATTTTCTTAGCTAGATCTTCTGGATAACACTGCAGCTTCCACATTAGCACTTGCTGTTTCATGTTGCACTTTTCTGTTATTGAGATGGCCTCCTTCTTTGAATCTTATAAGCTAACCTCTGCTAGATGCAAACTTTTCTTCTGCAGCTTCCTTACCTCTCTCAGCTTTCACAGAATTGAAGAGAGTTAAGGCCTTGCTCTGACTTAGGCTTTGGTTTAAGGGAATGTTGTACCTGGTTTGATCTCTCTTCACCACTAGAACTTTCTCGCTTCAGTAATTAAGGCAATTTTTCTTTCTATTCATTCATATCTTTACTGGAGTAGCACTTTCAATTTCCTTCAAGAACTTTTTTTTTTTTTTTTTTTTTTTGCACAAACAACTTGGCTAACACTTTCAATCTACGTTAGCTTTTGATGTGTCCTCCTAAGCTTACTTAGGGGACACTTTTAGCTTTTGATTTAAACCAAGAGATGTGTGACTCTTTCTTTCATTTGAACACTTAAAGGCCATTTTAGGGTTATTAGTTGGTATAATTTCAATATTGTTGTGTCTCAAGAAATAGCAATGCCTAAGGAGTCAGAGAGAAATGGGGAATTGCCAGTCAGTGAAGCAGGCAGAACACATGTAACATTTATCAATTAGATACAGCATCTTATACGCGTGGAGTTTGTGGTGCCCCAAACAATTACAATGGCAATACCAAAGATCACTGATCACAGATCACCATAACAAATATAAGAGTAATTAAACTGTTTGCAATATTGAGGTCATTATCAAAATGTGATACAAAGACACAATAGAAGTACATGTGATCTGTAAAATGGTGCCAACAGACTTGCTTGATGCAGAGTTGCCACAAATCTTCAATTTGTAAAAAATGCAATTATCTATGATGTACAATAAAGTGCAATAACATGAGGTATGCCTATAGTGGGAGATGGCTTAAGTTATCTAGTTAAAATGTATCATTATCATATAATATACCTCACATAATTACAATCATTTTCAAATTATGGGATTTATTTTATGACAAACATATGGTCTATTTTAATAAAAATACCATGTAAAGATTAAAATAATACATACTTTGAGGTTATTTGATATAGTGCTTTATACATCTGAAGCTGGTTAATTTAGTTAATAGTCTTTTTTCATATATTTTATATGATAAATAAATTATATAATTTATTATATATAATAAGATATATGTATTATTGGGGCTTGGGACACAACACTCTAAAATATTGCACTTTAGCATGGTGAACTACAGAAGTTGCCTCAAGGTTTTCTGACCCTCTGTCTCTCCCAAAGCATGGTATAAAGCTGTTCTCTAGAAACCAGACATGCCAAAGGGGAACACAATTGCCTTCAATCACTTCCATGAAACTTTATTAACCAGACTATATTAAAACTCATATCAGAGAGGAAGAAGCTGAAAACTAAACATTATACCTAGATCACAAAGAAACTTTGTCTGAAGGTCTCATTAAGTTTACAAAGAGAATTATTAATACTTAAAAGCTAATTTCTATCTCCAGGTGCATACATTTCTTCTAAAATCACTTATTACCCCTCTAAAATTGCCTGTATTCCCTGTCTTCTCTCTCTCCTATTAAGAATGTATTTCAGCTTCAACTATCTGGCCCTTCTTTGAATTTATACATTGTATATGACTCCCCTGTTTATGCACATTAATAAATTTGTATGCTTTTTTGTCCCTGTTAATCTGTCTATTGTCAGCTTGTTTTATAAATTCAAATTATTAAGGTTTCAGACGAGAAAGGAAAGAGATCCTCTTCACTTCTACAACTTCATGATGATATTGTTAATATTTCTCTAATTTTGATTTGTATCTTCTGTCATCAAAAATTTGTTTTAAATTCCATGGGATAAGTCATCTTTAAATTTTCTTAATATCTAGCTCGATTTTCTTACGATATATAGCTTTGTTGGCATAACTGTATAATATTTACTAGATGGTAATTAATATTTTTTGTGACTAATATGTGGCTGACTTTAATGAATGTCATCATGCATTTTAAAAAAAGGTATATATTCTATCAAAGGACTAGAGTTCAAAATATTGTAAGTCTACATTATTGTATGCCATTTTTCAGTTTTTTATTTACTCACATATTTTTGGTCCTATTCCTTTCCAAGATCTGTCTTGTTTTGTGTTACTGAAACACCAGGGGTTTGGTATAGGTCCTGCTGCTCAATGCACAGAAAGCCAATCACTGAGACAATGAGTATTGCCAAGAAAGAAGGCTTTAATCGAGAAGGCTTTAATTGTGTGCTTCAGTTGAGGAGATGAGAGTTCAGTCTTAAATTCATCTACCTGACTGACTAAAACTCGGGGTTTATACAGCAGGGAAGAACTGTAACAGTGAGTAAGAAGACAAGAACTAGGAAATAGTTATGATGAATGAGGAGTACAGCATCTCATTGTGTGTATGTGGCAATCTGGAGAGTTTCAGTTCTTTGATACGTTTTTTGAGAGGCCTGAAGGTTGATTTTTTGAGGAACAAACTCAGATAAAACCAACGTAAGGTTTAAGATTTAAGACCAGAAAGGTCAATTTCTATGTGTTTCCAAAAAAAGTATCTATGGGACTGTTGGGTTGGTTTCAGTGTTAGAATTTACTATTATTAGTATACTCCTTTTAATTGCTTCTTGTATTTCCTACAGGTGTGTTCTGTACACTCACTTTTGTTAGCATTGTGAACTGCAATGCTATTTTTCATGAATTAAAGATCATAGCATCTTCTGATTATTTGACAGGCTTTTATTTCTGTAACATCATTAACTTTCACTTTTTGCTCCCAACCCACATCCTATCCCCTTCTTTACCAACAAGTGTCCAAGAAGTACATCTGCTTTCTACAAAAATATTTGTCTCTCAAAACCCTGCCTCTCAAGAGCTGTTTCTTTCCCATTCACTGTCAAACTTGTTCATTTCAATTCACAAATAGCTAGTGATCTCATATGAATATTTTGTCACCAGAGTCCCATTCTCCCCTTCTTGAAACATTTGCCTACTTATTTCATTATGCATCACCTCTCTGCTTTCCTGAATTCTTTTTTGGATCATCTCTGAACTCTTTATGTCAACGTGGGTTCTGGAGTTAGTTCTACTGGAATGAGTGTTCATTTTTCTACTTAGATAAAATTTGGTGTTTGTGGTATTTCTTGATTCTTAGTTACAAACACAGTTTATGCACAGTTTTAATTCATCTCTTTGTTAATCTGTATGTTGGGTTTTCTTTTTTCAAGAATGTATAAACAGATTTTACTTTAGAGGCCACTATTATCTTATGGGTACTCAGGATTCCTGAATTAATTATTGCGTTAAAATTTAGAAAATTACTACATTTTTCTATAGCCTGTATGTAATCCAAGTGCCACTTGATATCTCTGGCTTAAGGTCTCATTATAGCAGAGCTATCAGCGAGAACTATAATCTCATCTAGGCTTGACTATGAGAGATTCTGCTTCAAACCTCACTCTTGTGCCTCATCACAGGATATTATCCTGAATTTCTCAATTATTCACTGGTTGTTGGCTGAAGGTCTGCCTTTCCTCTTTGTCATGTGAGCATTTTCATAAAATAGCTCACCACATGGCAGCTGGTTTACCTCGGCATGAGTAAGTTAATAGAGCAAGAAAGAGCACCCAAGACAGAAGCCATGGTCTTTTCACAACCTGCTCTCTTAGAAGTGGCATAGCATCATCTTTGCCATGCTCTGTTTCCTAGAAGTGAGTTACTAAATCAAGCTCATACTCAAGGGGAACAGATTAAACAAAGGTATAAATATCAATAGGCAGAGATTATTGGATGCCATCTTAAAAGACATTCACCCCAAATAATATGTTTTTTAAAATTCCTGCTCTTCCTACCTAAAGGGCTTAGAAGTAGTGATATACCTATCCAATGTATTTGTTTATAAATGCCACTTTTTAGTAAGGCTTGTTAGAGAAATGTTTTGTTCCAAATTTGAGGCAAAAGAAATGCAAAGTGAGCCTAATATATATATATTTTTAGTGTGTGATCAATAAAGCAAAACTAACAGTACCATGAGAAAAGGACACTGAAGCCAATTTGGAAAGTCTTCCAAATTTGTAACAATTTTGAATAACAAAAGAAATAGTGGTTCCAAAGGATTATGCAATATTATTATTTTTCTTAAAATTGAGTCTGCTGTGATGCTACACAAAGTGGGGAGAGGAAGAGGAAGGGAAAACTCTTCCTTCAAGAAAATTGCCAATTAATAAATATAAAACAAATAATAGAATGAGAAAACATCATTTTGTTGATACCAGTGTAATAGTTGGTTTAGATAAGTATCATTGATGAATGTCTAAACCATTTTTTGAAATGTTGTTGGCCCCAAGATTTATACAGTCTAAAATTATTACCTTCAAGCTTATTTATTAATTAAAATAATTACTTCCACTTTATTATTAATTTTGTAAGTGTGAAAGATATAATCACTATGTAGAGACTGGACAGATACCAACTTCACCAAATGATAAAGCTGAGCATTCTCAATGATGAGCCAACACCTGCCTCTGGATAGGATCTAAGAAAATTCAATCAGAAGCATTTGGCTTATCGTACATGCCATAGAAAACTGTTCTGGAATCTTCAAAAATGTTCATGAATGGAAGACAAGAAATATTTTTGTAGTTTTTCCAGACCAGATGTCAACAAGTTATCATAAAACTTACTTGTAAGTAAAGTGTTTTGGGGGTTTCTTCTTTGGTATAAATTTTAGAGGTAAGTCAAGAGTATATGGATGGTCCCTGTAATGCTTTCTGAGATTTTTAATAGACATAAATATTTCAAAAATAAAAAATCAAGGAAGAAGAAAATAAAGCTTTAAAACTCTTAGAATAAAATATAAGATTATAGGATTACAAAGAAAATACTAAACATAAAATAAAAAATGTATTAATTTGACTAACCTGATTATAGATAAGAACCTTTGTTGATCTAAATATATTAAAGTTATGCTAAAAGGGACAGATTGGAAGAAGATGTTTGCAATACTTATACCTTTATTCCAAATATAGAAAGAACTGGTAGATACCAAGTAGGAAAAACAACAATTGATTAATTATATAAAATAAAAGTGTGTCATCCCTGGGCCTTTTTCCTACTAGAATGTATTTTGGTTTAGGATTAACAGAGGAGATCTTACAAAGTATGTGTTCAATGTCGTTTCAGAGGACACCCTTCAAGTTTGAAGTTTATCAATTTTTACACTCTGTTATGTAGATAGGGAATTTATATTTCCAACTTAACTCTTTAGCCAATTTATAAAATGCCATTTGCATTTTATAAATCTATACATTTCTAGTTATTAATAATAAACATCCTAATCACAACAAGTATATTTTGGAAAAAAAAGTGTTTAAATAAGAACTATCCTGGTTATCTTCTTATCAGCAACTACCAATGACATTTCACAAAGATGTCTAGTGGAGGTCTATAAGACCTCAGGTGTCCAGAGAAGTGGGGAATGTGTTACAGACCCACTGCTAACTTGAAAAGTGGAAGAGAAAATCTTTTTGATGAAATAATCATATTCTAGGAAAACTGATATCTACTATAGCAAGGATGAAAAAACAAAAACATTTTAGAAAGACTGCTGAATCTCAAGGACCATAATAATCTTCCATTTCCTTGTATTCCTCAGCTCCTATCTGGTTCTTGGCAGACTTAGGAGCTCCCTCAAGTTTCATTAATAAGATATATATAATTGAAAGGATAAACCATATAAGTGAACCACATGAATCTTTCCAGACAATGAAGACAGTGCTATCTTACTCTGAGGTAACTGAAAACAGCTTCCTCTAATCTTCTATACAGTGATTCAAAACAAAGCTTCTTATAGGACTACCAAAAGTTCAAGGAGATTGTGGCACCTCTGCTTCAAAGTAGTTATATAATTTGCTTCAGGGAAGATTATTTATATTTGATTTTTAAACGAGTCTAATAAGTATTTATATGTAAGTTTCTATTTTGCCTACTAAGTCTCCAGTCACATATTCATACTCTTGTACAGAGAGATATTTAACAATTTGAAAGTCATATTATTTTTAAAAATATAGTCTAAAATATGGATGTTAAGATTAATGTATGTTAAACAAAAATAGGGGTTACACTTTTGATTTACAAACATCCTCTATAGAATTCGATCTGTTTTCTTAAATTTCCCCAGGGAAAATTAGACAGTTTGAATAATACTTAATTTATCTAGCCAGCTACTATTTATATTTCTCCTTTGGAACTTAGTTCTGAATTCTCTTCAAACAAAATCCTCTTTTACAAAATTCAAATAGAGGTTGAGCCAATTTTCTGGCCATTGCCTTGCGAATATCACATCTTTCTCTAAGATTTGCAGATATAATAGATTACTCTCATCTTTTCTGAAAGCTGTAGAATTCGTAGATTTTAATCAGTTGAAGATTATGCACATCATTTTTCCTTCAAATATTCCACATGATACTTTGTATTATTTTATTTTATTTTGAGACAGGATCTTGCTCTGTCACACCTGCCGGAATGCAGTGGTGGAATCACAGCTCATTGCAGCCTTCAACCTCCCAGGCTCAAGCGGTCCACCTGCTTCAGTTTCCCAAGTAGCCGGGTCCACAAGTGTGCACTATCATGCCTAGCTAAATTTTTAATTTGTATAGAGACAGGGTCTTGCCATGTTGTCCAGGCTGGTCTCTAACTCCTATTCTCAGGTGATCATTCTTTCCCAGTATCTTTAAAGTTCTGGGATAACAGGCATGAGACACCATGCCTGGCCTGATACTTTTATTCCTTAAGAAAAATATTCACAAAGACATGTATGGTATTTCTTGTCTTTTTTTCACTATAGAATTTAAACTTGTCAGATGAGAAAATAGTGGCCTACAAACTACTTTGTTTTATTTCAAGAGTTAGGTAAAACGTTTTTGTGTAAATGGCATGGTAATAAACACTTTAGGCTTTGAAGGCTATGTGGTTCCCTTTACAGCTACTGGACTCTGCTATTGCAGTGCTAAAGCAGCCATAGACAGCACATAAGTGCATGAGCCTGGCTATGGTTCAGCAAAACTTTGTTTACAAATATTGAAATTGAATTTCATATAATTTTTGTAGGTCACAAAATAGCCTTTTGATTTTTCAACCATTTAAAAATGTAAAAATTATTCTTGGCTCTTCCAGGTTGGACTAAAAAGGCAGGTGGACAGGTTTGGCTCACAGGTCCTAGTTTTCCAAATGCTTTTTTATAGCTAAAAATATAGGTTTTTTTTCCTTGTAAAGGATGAGGTTGCGAATTTGAGCGTTAATTAAGGAAAAATATAGGACCAAGTAGTGGCAGGAGCACACACAGACTTTATTTGAGTAATAAATTTATTTGCTTTGATTTGAATGAATGTAGAGGATGTCCCTCACAGCATTGGAGCCTCCTTCCAGAAGGTAGGAAGGCAAGGGAACCACCAAGAAAAAGGGGATTGGAGAGGGGAGTTACTTTTGTAGGTAATGACACTCAGAAGCACAGTGGGAAACCTCTGGGACAGAAAGCTCAGAAAGGCAGCAGCAGATTGGTGTTTGTGTTAGTCTGTTCTCACACTGCTATGAAGAAATACCCAAGACTGAGTAATTTATAAAGAAAAGAAGTTTAATTGGCTTACAGTTCTGCACAGCTAAGAAGGCCTCAGGAATCTTACAATCATAGTGTAAGGTGAAGAGGAAGAAAGGCACTTTCTTCACAGGGTGGCAGGAAGGAGAAGTGCTGAGCAAAGGGAGAACAGTCCCTTATAAAACTATCAGATTTTATGAGAACTCCATCACTATCACAAGAACAGCATAGGGGTAACTGCCCCAATGATTCAATTACCTCCCACCAGGTCCTTCCCATGACATGTGGGGATTATGACAACTACAATTCAAGATGAGATTTGGGTGGGGACACAGCCAAACCATATCAGTAGCTTTTATTGTTGTTGTTGTTTTAATAGCTCCAGAGTTTTACCTATAGCTTGGAGATGTTGGGCATAGTTTCTAGAGATATGCAGAGCAGGAAGAGTCTAAATGTCTAAATATCTGTATGTTTGGCTATATTTAAAACATTTGGATGTGTAGAAAATTGAGTTAGACTATGGCTGGCTTATAAGCTAACAGGTCTCAGTGTCTCAGACTGCTTGGAAGAAATAAACAACATAAGGCCAACACAGAAGCCATCTTTAGCTCATTTTTATAGCATCCTCTCAACAATATTAAGATATGAAAAAGAACGGGTGAGATTCCTCACATGTTATAATCTATTAATATAGAAAAATATATTCAATTTACCTTTGTTTTGCATCTGCTGCTAGGACTATTCCTACTATTTGCAGGAACTGGGTTGTAGAAATGGTTGTTTCTGGCCTGTGCCTTGCTTCTTTTCTCTTTCCCTTTCAGTCACCATCCCTTATCATTTTGCCTTTATATGGGGACTGTGTCCAGCTCAGCAAGCATGTCCTAGCTTTTCCATGGCACCTACTTCTTACAAATAGCTAGGAGTTGGCCACCTCTCAGGCCTAAAGATAGGCCGACTGCTGCTGCCATGTCAGATCTCAGATGGGCAAAGCCAACTATTCAGGCCCTGGAAGTAGGGTCAGAGCTGTTTGGACAGGGATTTAGGTTTCTGGGTACCCATATGATGGTCTCATAGGGGAAGACACGTTTCCTTGACCCCATGGACACCTTGCCTCTTAATGTACTAGGAACAGGTGTCCATTCTTTCTGGATCTAGGGACTGGACTACTACTGGATCACATGCCATGCAAAGATCTCAACACATAATTATTGAATGAACCTGCCATGCAAGGATCCTAACACATGATTATTTAATGAACAAGTATGTAGTTTATCAAGGGGATAAAGGAATCCATGAATACAAAGCCTGGGGAGAATGGTTGAATGTAGTATCTTGGTTTCATAGAGCATCACAAAAAAATGCAACTTAATAATTGTTAGGCATGGAGTGTGGTGAGAAGATGTAAACAACATGGCTTTTTTTTCCCCCTGCAGCAAGAGTGCTGAACATTTTCTAGTGACGAAAGTCACATTAGATAAATCAATGATCCATCACCCTATTTTAAATTACAAGTTCCAGAGTGCTATATTAAGACATCGATCCATCCACCATGGAATTTCTCCCTAATAGGTACAGATCATCATTTCTTTGTACGTGTCATAGTCTTCCAACATTATGTACATGTTTACAGGTTATTGTTATTCAGTAACTCTGTCTTCAGCATACAGTTCTAAAATATTAAAAATCTTGACAGATGAACACTAAAGATCAATTTTAACACAATTGATTTTTCACTTTGCACACTTGTCTGTGGAAAAGAGTAAAACATTCTATTGGGGAAGAAGCTGGACATTCTTTTTGTTTGTTTGTTTTGGGGCATTCTTGATCTGAAAACATTCTTTCACTAAAATAGCCTGTAGTCTGAAAGAACTTTGAAAAAATAGGCATACATTTAACTTTTAGTCAACAACTTAATAACAAATGAAAGCCTAGATTATGTGCCTGGGAGAATATTGTTGCCTGGAAAGTTTTTCTATCCATCTTTAAATCGGAGTCTAAAATTTTCTGGGGAAGGCTGGACATGGTGGCTTATGCTTATAATCCCAGCACTTTGGGAAGCCGAGGCAGGTGGATCATGAGGTCAGGTGTTCAAGACCAGCCTGGCCAACATGGTGAAACCCCGTCTCTACTAAAAATACAAAAAATAGCTGGACATGGTGGTGCGTTTCTGTAATCCCAGCTACTTGGGAGGCTGAGGCAGGAGAATTGCTTGAATGAGGACCCACAAGGAGGAGGTTGCAGTGAGCCAAGATTGTGCCACTGCACTCCAGCCTAGGCTACAGAGTGAGACACTGTCTCAAAAAAAATAAAAATAAAAACTTCTGAAGATATTTTGTAAAAACTAGGTGGTAAGCTTCATTGACTAAGGTTAAACATCCTTTTCTATTTCACTAATAAGTAGAGAGTTTAAATTTCAGGAGTTGAGATATGTGGAAGATGTGTTAACAGAAGATTCATTAAAAAGAGAAGGATAGAAGTAAGATATGCAGTATTCTATAAGAATTACAAAAATAAAAGAAAGATGATGGAAAAAGGGTGAAAGGAAAGAGAAACCATGAGAATAGTAGTAGGTCTTTTTTTTTTCCTACTAGATGACAACACTAGTAAGTAATGAGTCTTTGTGACAGGGAAAACACAAAATTGAGAATATTTGCTATGATAGAACCATGCTAGGAGCTAGGCATATTGTTTAATTCTCCATCAGTTTTGTAAGGTGTGGATACTAGATTCAGTTAAAAGTTGAGAAAATTGATACTTAATAAGATTGTATAATTTGTCCAAGATTATTCAACCAGATCTGACTAAAAAATTTTTGCATGTTGAATTGTACCAAAAGAGGGAATCTGGATATATTCAACAGTGATACACCTGGTTTTATTTTTATTTTTGGTCACCGTTGTTTTTTCCTGTTCTTAAACCATATTTCTGGAGCTGTTGTGACTCAAAGTTTCTGCTAATGATTTCAGGAGCCTGCAGATCTTTAAGACTTTGTCTCCCACATTTCAATGTGACAGACTCCAATGGTCACTGTCCAGGCAACCAAGGATCTAAGGCAAACCTAGAGATGAATCAGCCCTCACATTGAAAATTCTGACATTTTCATTCTACCATTTCTCAAGTTGAATATCTATCATTTTTCCTGCTGTCATTGTTTCCCACTTCCTTTATTTCATATTCTTTTTTCCTATATCAGTTTTTAACTTTTTCATTGCAATGATGATAATTAGTCTTAAGTGTGCATTCCACTTATAACAGCCAAAGCATTTAATAGATGTGGCACTTTATCTTGTACAGAGCAACTGTTTTATACTTATTTTGCAAAGGAAAAAGCAGAAGCTAAGAAATGTAAGTGATTTTCCAAAGATACATAAGAAGGAAAATGCAAAACTAGGACTGATTACAGTTCTCCTGATTCTAGCTCTGCACCACTGCCTTTTCATGCATGTAAGGCTTAAATAAGACCCTTCAGAGTTCCTTAATCCCACTGAAAACTTTCGAGACTATACAGGTTACTGCAACATACTCAAGCATCTGAGCCACCTTCACGGACCTGGTGGGGTTAAAAGCAAAACAAACAACAAGCCTATACCTCTTTTTAGCTGTGAATAGTAGTTCCAGATGGAACTCTCAAATTTATTCAAGCAAACAACGCATTTATGCCACAAGTTGCAAATTTTTTGTGTGAAAAATTAGGCCTTGGCAATGACCTTGAACAGTAGTATATAAATAACTCCCATGAGCTTAGCATTCCAATAATGAAACACTAGGCATAAATGGGTTAAACAGTACTGTTGGCCAGGGACAATTCTAACTTCCCCCAATAGACATTGGATGGTCATACCTGGTTACAGCAGTGGGCATAAGTATTGTGGGAAAAATTTTCTTTTAAAAAAAATGTTTAAAATTTTCTTATTTTGAAAAATTTCAGAAATTGCTTAGTGTACATTTAACATTATACCTGAAGTAAAATCTCTCAATATATCCCAGGTTCAAACTGATTTATAAAATTGAATGTTAACAATAAAATTAGAAACCTACCATTGCAGACCCCAGCCAAAAGGCCACCATAGCAATATATGCTGGCAAGTTTGCCAAAAGGCAATAAAATCAGTTGAATAAGTATTGATTCATGAACAACACAGGTTTGAACTATGCAGGTCCACTTATAAGTGAGTTTTTTTCAATAAGTATATTGGAAATTGTTTGAAGCTTTGTGATAGTTTGAAAAACTTGCATACAAACCACATAATCTAGAAATATTTTTTTTAAAAAAATTGAGGTATGTGTGACTGCATAACTTACATGTAGACACTAGTCTATTTTATAATTTACTATCATAAATTATAGACAAATCTATTCTAATAGTTTAAAATTTATCAAACTTATGCACACATCCATGTTCCATACAGGTGCCATTCCCCATCAAGAGAAATGTAAACAAATGTAAAGATGCAACATTAAATCATAGCTGTATAAAGTTAACTGTAGAACACACTATACCACTGTAATAATTTCATAGCCACATCTGGTTGCCATTGCAGTGAGTTCAAGTGTTGCAGATATCTGCTTAAAATGCCATGTGCTGCAAATCATCTCTACATGAGCAGTTTGTCTCTTCAGTAAGTTATTTAACACAGTAAAGTGTGATCTCTCAGCCAGGCATGGTGGCTCATGCCTGTAATCCCAGCCTTTTGGGAAGCTGAGGCAGAAGAATCACTTGAGTCCAGGAGCTCTAGAGCAGCCTGGGCAATGTAGAGAGACTCAGTTTCTACCAAAAATAAACAAAATTAGCCAGGCCTAATGGCTCATGACTGTAGTCCCAACTTCTCGGGAGGTTTTTGTAGGAGGGTTACTTGAGCCTGAGAGTTCAAGACTGCAGTGAGCCATGATCACGTCACTGCTTTCCAGCCTGTGTGACAGAGCGAGATTCTCTCTCGAAAAAAGAAAAAAAGAAAGAAAAAAAGTTATCTCTCTTGGCTCTTGTGTATTTTTCATTGTGTTTAGTGCAATGCCATGTATCTTGAATAACATTATGGGACCTATATCTAGTGCCACTAGTGATGATGGAAGTACTCCCAAAACAGCAGAGAAAAGTCACGCCCTTGCAAGAAAATGTTGAGTTGCTTGATATGTACCACAGATTGAGGTTTGTAGCTGTGGTTTCCTGCCATTTCAAGATACATGATCCCAGTTTAAGGAAGATTGTAAAACAAGAAAATTCATGAAGCTATCACTGCAGCAATGCTGGCAGGCACAAAACCTTGTGCTTTCTACAAAGTACCCTTTTATTATTGAAAATGCAGCTTTTTGGGGGTAGGGGACATGGGATTGCTATAAGAGAGACATTCTCATAGACTCTAATATGGTTCAAGAAAAAGTGAACTCATTGTATAACAACTTAAAGCAAAAAGAAGCCAAAAGATCTAAAGCTGAGCATTTAATGTCAGCAAAGGATGGTTTAATAATTTTAGAAAGAGGTTTGGCTTTAAAAAGTCAAGATAAAAGGAAAAACAGGTTCTGTGACCAAGAGGCAGCAGATGAGCTTCCTGATTTAGAAAAACATGGAGGAGAAAGGATGTCTGCCTGAATAAGTTTTTAATGCAGATGAAAAGTGCCTATTCTGGAAAAATAAAGCTGCAAAAGACACATGTATTTCTAAGGAAGAGAAGCTAGCACCAGGATTTAAGGCAGGAAGGGATAAGCTAGCTGTTTTGTGAGGAAGCAGTTGGGTTTATAATTAGGACTGCCCTTATCTATTAATCTGCTAAGCTCTAAACCTTGAAGAGCAAAGATAAACACAAGCTGCCAGTCTTGTGGCTGTACAACAAGTAGGCCTGGACAATGAGAATATTTTTCTGGATTGGTTCCATTGATGTTTTGTCTCTGAAGACAGGAAGAACCTTGTCAGTAAGGGACTGACCTTTAAAGTTCTTTTGATATTGGACAGTGCCCCTGGCTATCCTGAACCAACGAGTTCAACGCTAAACATGTTGATGTGGTCATACCCCCAAACACAGCGTCTCTAATTGAGGTCCTTGATTAGATGATCATAAGGATCTCTATGACTCATTGAACATGGTACTCTATAAAAAGGATTGTCAACACTATGAAAAAAACCTTGATAGAAATTATAGTATTGAAGATACCATCATTGTTATTGAGAAAACTGTGAATTCCATCAAGCCCAAAACCATAAATTTCTACTGGAGAAACTTTGTCCAGATGTTGTGCATGACTTTACAGGATTATGACAGAGCCAATCAAGGGAAACATGAGAGAGATTGTGAACATGGCAAAAAAGGTGAGAGGTAAAGGGTTTTAAGATATGGATCCTGCAGAAATTCAAGAACTAAAGACATCATCACACCATAGGAATTAACAGAAGAGGTACTGATGGAGATGAGTGTATTTGGACCAGTGCCAGATGATGATAAAGAAGTTGTATAAGAAGCAGTGCCAGAAAACAAATTGACATTAGACAGTCTGTCAGAAGAATTCCTATTATTCAAAGCTGTTTTTGACTTCTTTTACAACATGGACTTTTCTATGATACAGGCATTAAAACTAAAGCAAATGGTAAAACAAGGATTGGTACCATACAGAAACATTTTTAGAGGAATGCATAAGCAAAAAGACAGAAATTATAATGTATTACTGTTAAAATTACACTAAATGTATCTGCCTCTCCTGCCTCCCCTTCCACCTTGTCCACCTCTTTCAGCTCTACCACCTCTGAGACAAGACCAGCTCCTCCTCTTCCTCAGCCTATTCAATATGAAGATGATGAAGATAAAACTCTTTATAGCAATCCACTTCCACTTAATGAATACAAAATATATTTTTTCTTTCTTATAATTTTTTAAAAGATATTTTCTTTTTCCCTAGCTTATTCTATTGTTAGACTACAGTTTTATATTTATATATTATAATATATATTATATATTTATATATATTAAGTATATTTTTATATATTATGTATATACAATTATATATTATATATTTATATATTATATATTTATATATAAATATATATAATAAAAATATATTTATAAATATATATAATATATTTATATATACATAATTAATATATTTATTAATATATATAAATAATATATATTATGTATATTATGTATAATATACATAATATATACTATATGTTATATATATTATATATGTTAATCAGCTAGTTATGTTATTGGTAAGGCTTCTGGTCAACAGTAGGATATTAGTAGGTAAGCTTTGGGGGAATCAAAACTTATAGCAGATTTTTTACTGTGAGCAGGGCAATGGGCTTAGCACTCCTAACTCCCACATTATTCAAGGGTGAACTGTACTTTCAGCATTTTTATGCTATTTCACAAAATCTAAAATGCAACATTAGATACACATTATTTTAGGTTAACCATTCCATTCTCTAGTGATTCTCCATAATCCTTACAACCAATTACTTTTTCAAACTTTTATTCAAAAATAAATTAATACCACAATCAAATCTTATAATTCCATTTTGCTGCTGTAAACATTTTATACTTAATTTAATCTTATAATATCGTACATATTTATTTTATGTATTTATCTTATGTATAATATTGTATATATTTATCTCAACTAGTCCTTTGTGTCTATAAATCCTTGTGTTATACTAAACATCTAAGCTGTTGTTGAAGGGAGTTATCTGAACCAACTGGACCCAGCTGTTGACTGCAGTCAGGAGATACCCAAAATCACACAAATACAAAACAGCAGAACCAGGATTGATCCCACTTTTCCTGATATCTACTCTACATCACTGTTTTTTCATGTAGCTAAGGCTTGAATAAGACCCCTCAGAGGTCATTAGTCCCACTGAAGGCTCTCAAGGCTTTCAAAACCCTCTCATCCCCCACTGCACAAAATTGTCCTTGAGCAAGGATATGTGTGTGTTTGAGTGTCTCACTATATATGTGCTCACAAACTGCAAAATTTACACTGTCATTATTACTGTTGTTATCACCTGTGTTTTTCTAGGTCCAAACCTGGAATTTTAAATCATGTTATATTCGTAGTAATCCTTTTAATTTCCCAGATTTCAACCCTAATTATTTATGGCAGACCAACTGATAACATTCCATGTGTGCTAACAAATGTGTGGTTTTGGCTATTCATTTGGAGTTGGAGAAGGGAAGCAGTGACTAACATTTGCACCATACCTACAATAAATCAGGAATTTTTTCAAGCAAAAAGGATACATGGACCAAGTCCATGCCATGTTGGAAAGTTGAGTTTAATAAGGACATTGACAAAGAGAGATATAAGAGTGTTAGATATAAAAGAGTGTTATAAGCAATATGGCAGGGAAGAACAGGGTGCTGTGAGATTCCATAGGAGGACAGTTAGCATAGACAGTGAATAAGAAGAGTTTTGGAACAGAAGGATGACCTGTGGGAATGAAAGGGGGCATATTCCAGGCAGGTGGAGAAGTGTATGGCACACTTAAATCTGCCAGTCCCCAAATGGTACACCTTTCACTATATCCACTGTTAAATTCTGTTCTCTTGTCTCTTTAGGTGACTACAGTCTTTAAGTTCTGACTGTCCTGTGAAACTGCAGTGAAGGCAAATTGCATTTCCTTTTAAGGTTTACAGTTCACCACCACCATCACACCATATATCAACAAGCAATACCAACCTCTATGCTACTCTAACTGTGCCGAACTCCTTTAGAAATCACAGTGTTATGGCAGAAATGATAAGTGCAGCAAGAAAATCAAACTAAACTCATGATATTCTCAGGACCATCCGGTTTTACTCTGGCAAAGACTACATTCTGACACTGATGACAATGTAAAACTCAGTAGAGGCTGAGTAATCACTTAGATTCTGATTTCCTCTGGCTCTCTGAAAAGAGTATACCTGATATTTTTCACCTGTGTCTCTTTTTCAAATGTAAGATATCTGGAGGCAGCGAAACTAAAAAACCAACCTTAAAATATTTGAGATCCTTATAATGTGAAGTTAAGGAAACTTTTGCTTTGAAGCAACATGAACCCATATTCTGATAGTATTCCTTTAAACATATGTATGTATACTGTGTTTCAGCATCATTAATATAGCTCAGAAAGTTAGTATCTCATATGAGTGTATGATTGCCTACATTTATGTTTCCTTTTTTTTTTTTGAGATGGAGTCTTGCTCTGATGCCCAGGCTGGAGTGCAGTGGTGCGATTTTGGCACACTGCAACCTCCACCTCCCAGGTTTAAGCCATTTTCCTGCCTCAGCCTCCGCAGTAGCTAAGGCTACAGGTGCCTGCCACTACACCCAGCTTACTTTTTGTATATTTTTAGAGTCTGAGTTTCACCGTGTTAGCCAGGATAGTCTCAATCTCCTGATCTCATAATCGCCTATCTTGGCCTCTCAGTGTTGGGATTACGGGCGTGAGCCACGGTGCCCAGCCCATAGTTACATTTTCAACATATCCTGTATACTATGCTTGATTCTTGAAATAAACATTTCATATTTTTTTCAATGATAAGATACTTTGAAAATGATACTTCTAGACTAACAAGTTCTATCAATATCAA
Organism: Sapajus apella; assembly: GCF_009761245.1. NCBI lineage: Eukaryota > Metazoa > Chordata > Mammalia > Primates > Cebidae > Sapajus > Sapajus apella. The sequence continues at coordinate 11,491,971 of NW_022436964.1, forward strand.
ACAATATAGCAGAACACCCACCAAGAATCTGATGCTTGTGTTTCTAAAAGATGCCGTTCTAATGACATGTTCTGCATGAAGGCTGGGATCCAAGCAGCCCACTTAAAAAAAGAATCTCTAAGATTTGAAGCCCATATTATTTCTTATAGGCTTGGCTTACCTGCCATTTATAATTTCCATTTATTGCTTCCTTAATTGCCTGGGCATAACCTTATATTTGGTAACAATTTCCTTTTTCTCTTTAGGGCTTTAAATGATTTGCACATATCATCTTTAATTGACACCTCAGTGTGACATCAGCAAAATAGAAAGGATGGATAGCACAATCCACAAAACATTTCCCTTACAACTACATTTCTAATACTTTGTAAAACAGATTAGCCGGACATACTTGGTTTTCAGCTTTTCTTGGCACTATTTCCCAAGAAGCTGATTCTAGTGTTCAAATTGGCTAGTGCACTGAATCAATAAACAGATTTTTAACTTCAATATAAGAATCGGCAAATGAGGTTCACACAGGGAACGCTTTTCTTTATGTGAATTTTGATAGTAAGTGGCAAAAGTTGAGAAAGTATGACCCATCTCACATTTTGGAGATAATTGAGATAGAGGGCACATATTAGCATCATATAGTTTTAGAGCTTCTAGCAAACTTAGATATTAAAAGAGCAGTACTCTCCTACTTAGTATAGAATACCTTGAAGCCCAATAGCTTTCTCAGCATCATAGTGTTTCTAATGGTAGAGTTGGAGCAATATTCAAGTATTTCAACTGCTGATCCTTTGGGTTTCTCACCACATCAAGCTTTTTTGTTTCATACCCCAATCTAATATAATTAAGGCAGATGTTATAAATATACAAATGCCAAATAAACACATCACATTACTTTGTTATGAGAGGATACTGAATGATTAAGCTGTTTTTTCATGTGAAAGAAGGGAGAAAAGACAGTTTAGGCTATCAAATAGGTAAGAGAGATTATAAAGTTTAACTTAAATCACTAAGCTCCCCCATTCCTTGTTTTCCACTCATCTGACGTTTGGATCCCTTCTACTATAAAATGAATATGTAGTCATTGAAGTTATACTTGAATACCTCTGGTGATGGAGAACTTAATATTTTGCAGGCATGTATTTCCATCTGACAACCCAAATCAATTTCCTTGCAAGTTCTTTCCTTGCAGCAGCAAACTTGTAGGTTATGTAATGTGAAATGAAGATAACCACTTAATTTTTACATTTTTTACTCTTTATGTAATAGAAAAATATATCAGAATCAGATATAAGGATAAATAATTTATTATTTATCAGAAAACATGCAAACCCAAAAAGCAAATTAAAATTATTTTCTAACTTTTAAGTATAGCAATTCTATTAGATGTTATATTAGTCTTACATGATAGCCTTGAAACAGATATATTTGTGGAGATATATATGTATGCAATCAAATTAAATAAGCATTTCACAGCATCAGTAGAATTTAGAGATAAACGTGAAGTTCTTTTCTAACATTACAATGTCACTTAGCTTTAATAGTTTTGATCCAAATAATAATTACTTCAGTGTAAGAAAAATTCAAGAGTCTTATTTACCTCCCAGTAAAGCATCATTTATCTTGATCTGTTCAATGGTAAAATAAGACATTCTATAGAAGTTACAGATGGATGAGCGATAAGTGTTAGCGTGAATGAAAACCATCTCAAGGCAAAAATGTAGAAGCCATACATAATAGAACAGGTTGTTTATGAAACACAATCAATGACCTTGTGTTGAATTCTGTGTGTGAAAGAGAAATGTTTTCAACCTAAGACCAGTATTTGTCTATTGTCACTACTAAACTTTCCATGGATGCAGACTCAGATTTAACTTCAAGTGAATCAGATTTTATCCTTTAGTTAGTACTGATGCATACAGTATCATAAATACAAAGCCTTCATGTACTTTCTAATAATATCTTTTATGGCAATACTTTTTAAATTTTAACTTATTTTCCTAAATTTATTTTTCCTATATCTAAACATAAATACACACATGTGTATCAATTGATAGAAATGCTCTTTTCATATTTGTATGCGGGTATATGTGATGATACAAAATACTTCGATATTATAAATTCACTGTACTATTCTACACACTATAATAGACTATGGTTCTGACTTTTAAAATGAGCAAAATAATCCACCATACCTCAAAACAAGCCAACAAACAGAAAGCTATCTTCTTCAAAATGATAAAGCAATATAATGTACAAGGGTTTCCTTCTTTCCTTCTTTCTTCCTTTCTTCCTTTCTTCCCTTCTTCCTTCCTTCCTTCCTTCCTTCCTTCCTTCCTTCCTTCCTTCCTTCCTTCCTTCCTTTCTTTCTTTCTTTCTTTCTTTCTTTCTTTCTTTCTTTCTTTCTTTCTTTCTTTTCTTTCTTTCTTTCTTTCTTTCTTTTCAAGGTCTTACTCTGTCTTTCAGGCTGGAGTGCATGGCTTGATCACAGCTCGCTGTTCCCTGGGCTCATGCAATCACCCTTCCTCAGCCTCCTGAGTAGCTGGGACCACAGGCATGTGCCATCACACCTGGTTAACCCTTTTATTTTTTGTAGAGTCTTGTTATATTGCCCAGGCTGGTCTCAAACTCCTGGCCTCAAAAAAGCCTCCCAACATGGCCTCCCTCCCAAAGGGCATGGATTGCAAGCATAAACTTCTACACTTGGCCTACTGTGCAGCTATTTTAATAAGCAAAGCCAATTTATAGCTAGGAGTATTTTTTGCATCCTCAAACTACAGGTAGAGCAAAAACACTCATGACTAACTCCTGTACCGTACCGAAGCCAGCTCACACCAGATTTTATGAAGTGATTGTTATGGTTTGAGAAATTTGGGAATTGATTTGTAAATACAGCTATTATTAAAAATTAAATTATAGAAACTTACAATTAAGTAATATTAAAAACACAGGTAAGAAATGCTCAGAGCTCATAATTTCTAATTATTTTGTTACCATTTACTCTTGCTTAGTGCTTGTGGTTATTAATGTCTCTTTGACCTGCATAGTAGAAAACCTATATAATGGTGTGCTTCTGCCCAGTCTTCCCAATACCTCTTTCATGGACATCAGTTGATGTCTTAAAATCAACTACAATGGTATTTACAGCACAAAAATCAACGATAATGCAGGGTTTTTATGTCTCCTATCCTTAGCTCCAGCTGTCTCTTGTTAAACATTTATCAACACACCACTGATAATTCTGAATGTAGAGGAAACGTAGCTTAATGGCTCACCACACAGGACTCCAAATTTGTGTGCTTTTGTACATTTTTCTTTACACTTGCAGTGGCCGCAGTTTCTTCATCTGTAAAATGGTTTACAAGTCTCTTGGAAGCACTTAACACTGTGTCTCTATTGAAACATCAAATGAACGGTGATGCTAATTGTAATCACCATCAACCATCAGATGCAGAAATGAATTATAGAATGGACTGTGTTGGATTTAGTTTTATGTTCAAGATTCAGCAAAACAGACAAATTAAATTTTTCAAAATTTAATTTTTTATGTACAATTGTGCCTTAGCATCCAGTTTAGAGGTAGAACTCAATTGCATGCTGAGAAAATTATAGAAAGTAGTGTTTTCATATTTACAGATGACTAACATTTGCTTTCCTAATATTGAATTCTTCATTTTTTATAGTTTTTTTTTACTTTGGTAAACACTTTGCTAAATATAATTTGATCATATATTCAGCATGATCCAGTGGAAACATTTTGGCATCAGGAAGAACTAAAATTTGATATAGATTCTGTCCCAGCTTACCGCATCTACCAAGTCAAACTATTTATATACTCTGGCCTCCAATTTCCTTTACATTGACCAAGTTTCAATTAGCAGCTTCGTAAATTTTTTTTGAATAAAATCTTCTACAGAAACTTACTATATACAGTTTGGATAGTGCTTAAGATGATGGTCCAGATACACATACCTACTTTCCTGCTCTCTCAAAATCCCAGAAAAGAATATAAAAATGTAAGTATACATGAAAAGTAATGGGAAATATCAAAAGCGCCATCAGCACACTAGAAATTTAGGGTAATTCTCCTAAGATAGAAAACATAGAGGGACAGAAATCAGATCAGAGAATATCATAGCCACAAACATGCAGAAGTCAACTGTACAGATTAGTACAGAAAGTTCATGGTAAATAAGTGCAATGAGCAGAATACTCCACAACAAATATTGCAGAAATTCATTGGAAACCCCATTTTAAACAAATGGATCCTTCTGAGAATCCTTGCAGCTTAATGGTTAAGGCTCAAGCTCTGAGCATTATTCATTCATTCATTCATTTATTCTGAGCTTTTTTGAGAGCTTTTTTTTTTTCTTTTTAAGAGGAAGTCTAAGTTTAGTAATTGTTTCAGGCATATTCCCTGTCCCTGGCATACATCCTGTAATGATTCTAAAAGGGAAGGTCTGTGGGCAGTGAATATTCCATGTCCTTGCATGTCTGACACTATTTTATTTCTCATTCAAATTTGGATAACACTTCTGATATATCCAGACTCAAAGTCATTTTTCCTTAAAACACTGAGGACATTGTTCCCTTGTCTTTGTGCATATGGGCTGTCAATAAGAAGTATGATATATCAATCTGAGCCTTACCCATTTGCAGCTACCTATTTTTTTCCTCTTTCTGGAAGATTATAGGATTTTGTACTTTTCTTGATTTTAGTTTTTACTATTATTTTTCTGTCAGTGAGACTTTTTGTCCCATTAAGCTCTCAGTGCCTAGTTTCAGTATGAGGATTCAGTTTGCTTTCTTCCATCTGTCATGCTACCATATTATCTACTATTTCTTTAAATATTGTTTCTCCTCCATTTATTTTATTCTCTCCCTGTAGAATGTCTCTTCAGTAAGTGTCAGAAATCCCTTATATAATTTCCATATCTCTTAACTTTAATTTTAGACAATTTTATTGTTAAATATAACATATAAGAAAAAGTAAGAACTCATGTCCTTGCTTTTTTTTTCGTCCTGTCACCCATGTATGCATTCCTAAATGGGATAGCTTAATTTTGCTTCTTTCCGTACTTCATATAAATAGAAACAAATTGAATATATTATCCTGTTTTTCCTTTATTTACTTAATAATATGTTTGTACTACTCATCCATAATGCTGTGGTTCACCTTCATTTATTTGTATTGCTTTATTGCCTACCATTGTTGGCTACAATTTACTTTTGCCTGGCTTCTGCATGTTTTCTAGTTTAAGATGACAAGCAATGGGGCTTGTATCACACGCAACAGTATTCACACATCTAGGTCAGTAACTCTTATCATATCCAAGAATCACCTGGAGGACTTAATACATTGCTAGTCTCCATCCTCACAATTTCTGTTTTAGTAGCTCTTGAGTGAGATCCCAAAATTTGTATTTCTAAGACATTTCCTAGTAATGCTGATTCTATGTGAACTGTTTCATGCAATGAGGCTTCATTCATTTAGGTTATCTTTAATGTAGCACAAAAAATTCTGTAAATATGTTGCACACATATTGTTGAATTTATGTTCAGATAGTTGACACTTTTAATGCAATTGTAGACGGTTGCAACTTTTAAATGTAATATTCCATTTGCTAAGGGTATAAAGAAAAACAATTGCTTTATTTATAGATTGATTTTATATCCAGCAACCTTGTTATACAGTTACTAATTTTAATTCATTTATCATAGATTTTTAAATATTTCTAACATGCCATATCATCTGTGAATAATGGCATTTTTGGCTTTTTTTCATCACTTACATATTCTTCTCTTTGTTGGACTAACTCCAATATTCAATAAAATGTTGAATAGAAATGATTATTGCAGACACTCTAGTCTTGTGGCTGTGTTGTTGTGTTTCCATTTATTTGTACTGCTTTATAGCAATATCATATCATGAAACAATATATATGTTTCACCAGTAAGTATAATGTTTGCAATAGTGTATTTGTCTCTGTGTGTTTGTAGATATTTTTTGTTTTAGACTGAGAAAGTAAATTTCAGTTCTGGGTTTTAACCAATTATTTTTTTAACTATGAATTGATATGGATTTTTTTCTATTTTTCATCTGTTAATATGATAATTTTTGTTTGGTATTCTATTAAATGAGTGAAAAACATTTGTTGATCTTTTAATATCAAATTGGTCTTCATAATTAAATTTGCATGCACACATGCACAAATACATGATTTAGAGTTAGCTGACTGTTGTATTGCTCAAAGAAATGCATGGAAACTCACTAATAAAAAAAGTTTGGCCAACAGTTATTCTTTCTTTTTTATTTATTAATTTATTAATTTTTTGAGACAGAAACTTGCTCTGTTGTCCAGGCTGGAGTGCAGTGGCATGATCTCGGCTCACTCACAGGTTTCTGTATCAAGGATATGTAGCTAAAATAAATATTAGTTGAGGAATGTACCCTGTGTTTCTATTCTTCAGAAAACTGTGAAACTCTGAGTAAGATTAGAAATAGGCTTTTCTTAATGCTTCGATGATTTACTAAAAAGCAACTTTAGGGTGTGCGTGTGAACATCTGTGTGTGTGTGCTTATGTACAAAATTTTTTGTCCTGACATTTTATTATAAATTTTAAGCAAAGAGTTGAAAATTCTTAGAGCGACTACCCTTCTACCAATTAAAATATTACCGTACTTGTTGTATTACATGTTTTTTAAATGGTTTTGAACTATTTAAGTTTTCTAATTTTCTAGAGTTAGATTTGGTAAATTACAGGTTTTTTATTTTTTTAAAATCTTCAAAAGTTTTTGTAAAACTTTTTTTATGACAATGCTTTATTAGCTGTTAAATATATATGAAATCTGTAATATCTATAGTAATATTTGATTTTCAAATTATTCTTGTGGCTTTCACTTCTACTCTTTCTCTTTTTTTTTTCTGTCTTTCTTCATCTTTCCCAATCTCTACAGAATTTTCTTAATTTTGATATTTGTTTAGAAGTAACATTTTTTGGCATTGTTAATCTTTTTCTACTGTATATATACTTTCTATTTTATTGGTTTATTTTGTTATCTTTATTATCATCTTTCTTCCGCCTGATTTTTAGACTTATTTTGCTCATCTTTTTCTAACTTCTTAAGATAAAAGTTTAGCTCATTTTTATCAAACATTCTTCTTTTTTTCATATGCATTTAAGGTTATGGGTTATCCTTTATATATTGCTCTACCTGTACTAAACAATCCTGAGTAGTTTTTATTATAATTCACTTCATATTATTTTCTATTATCTATTATTATGTTCCTAAATACAGTGTTTCTATGGTTTAGGTTATACACTTAATCCCTAAAATCATATTTGTATGTAAATGGAATTTGGAGATGGAGCCTTGGAAGGTAATTAGAATTAGATAAGGTAATAAGGATGGGGTTTCTTTTGTAGTTTTTGAGATAACTTCTGTAAAAGGTGTAACATTTAGAGTGTAAAGCCATTATGGTAACATTGGTGGCTTTCTAAGAAGAGAGAGACCTAAGATGGCAAGCTTTCCCTCTCATCAGGTGATGCCATCCTCCATATTATGACCAGGAGGAAGACTTTCACCAGACTCTAGCCGTATGCACTTGGACTTGCCAGCCTCCAGAGCCATGAGATAAACTTTAAAAAAAAAAAAAAAATTACCCAATCTGTGGTATTCTATTATAGCAACAGAAAATGGGTTAAGACAATTGTTTTTCTCTTTGTTTGATTTTTTAACTTTTTATTTTAAAATACTTTTAGGTTTGGGTTTGGGAAATTGCAAATATAGTAGGCATAGGAGTGTGTACCCTTCAATTTCTCTCAAGGATTATATTTAATGTAACTCTAGTACCATATGAAAACTAGAAAACTGATGTTAATACAATACGTGTAATTACTTCTATCGCTTCTTATCCCAGATGTAAATTAGTGTAACCACCCTTGCAATCAAGATACAGAAACTATCCATTACGGAATGAAAAAGCACTTCATTACTGTTCCCAGTGTTTATTGATACCATACTGTGTATGTGTGTAAAAGAGGAGGAGTTTCTTAATATCAGGCTGGGATGAACATCCTCCCTTCCCTCTCTGCCTTTTATGATCATCTTGAAGGAAGAAGGTAGGTACCACATTACTATGAGATAAACATAAAAATCGCAGCTCTCTACTTGACCTTTACTAATTGAGGCACGGATGGAGTTCATGGAATTTGGTTAAAGTAAGGCAATTACTATCTAAAAGTTTTCTGTCTTGTTAAGCTTTTTCTTTTCTTGGTCCTTTGGCTAGAGAGAACAGACTTTCCTTGGGGCTTTGTACCCTTTTGTGTTTGCAGGTTTTCATGTGCTACAGCAGGTAGTCTGGGATACATTCAACCAAAAAATACAAAGTAATCATAATCTGTCTTCTTTTCTTCACTTTTCAGAGTGTCCTTATTATTATTATTATTATTATTATTTACATATCACGTCCCTAGTTTTCCATTGAATTTAGTAGAAATAATAGGAAAAGTGGATCCACTCTATTTTTTCCTAGAACTGAAAGTTCACATACATTTGATTATAAAACATATTTCTTGTGTTAGCCAGGGAAATAAGCCCAGGAAAACAAAATAAATAAAAAAGCATGCTTGCTAGCAAAGAGAAGGAAAGAAAAAGAAAGAAAGAAAGAAAGAAAGAAAGAAA